>NW_016107352.1:7142646-7156578 GCF_001604975.1 Cebus imitator | reverse complement strand
GTGATCCACCCGCCTCGGCCTCCCAAAGTGCTGGGATTACAGGCGTGAGCCACCGCGCCCGGCCAGCCAGCTATTTCTTAATAAGATTGCACCTACATATGTGTTTTGCCAGCAAAACAATCAATGTTATAAACTAACCTAATTCCCTTGTCTGTATACACAGGATTTTTTTTAAAAATGGCCGGGCACGGTGGCTCACGTCTATAATCCCAGCACTTTGGGAGGCCGAGGTGGGTGGATCACTAGGTCAAGAGATCGAGACCATCCTGGTCAACATGGTGAAACCCAGTCTCTACTAAAAATACAAAAATTAGCTGGGCATGGTGGCACACGCCTGTAGTCCCAGCTACTCAGGAGGCTGAAGTAGAATTGCTTGAACCTGGGAGGCAGAGGTTGCAGTGAGCCGAGATCACGCCATTGCACTCCAGCCTGGGTAATAAGAGCGAAACTCCATCTCATAAAAAAAAAGGTTATCCAATTATAGTTTATTTCTTAAACCATGAAAGACAGTAATTAGCGGGAGATTGATTTTACATAATCACTCCTAATTCTGACCTAATAAAAACCAAGCATGTAATTTCAAGTATAGTGTGATCTGATATAAATTAAGCACATCTTCGTCATAGAGTTAGATATCTGGTTTTTTCACATAAAATTCTGTGTTGGCTTTATCGAATATTATTCAGTTGAAACCTGGTTTCCACACTAACTGTTATTTTTTTTTTTAGAGAAAACTTTAGTCATGAATCTATTTTAATATGATAGTGACTTTTACATATAGGCAGACCTTGTTTAATTGTGTGTCAGTTTATTGTGTTTGGCAAATATTGTATTTTTTAAAATATTGAAAATTGGTAGCAACCCTAGATCCAACAAGTCTATGAGTGGAATGTTTTCAACTTTATATGCATGCTTTGTGTCACTGTGTCGCATTTGGTAATTCTCACTATATTTCAAACATTTCATTATTATTATATCTGTTATGGTGATCTGTGGACGGTGGCCTTTTGACATTACTTTTGTAATTGTTCTGAGGCACCACAAATCATTCCCATCTCAGACTGTGAACTTACTAGGTAAATGTGATGTGTGTTCTGGCTGTTCCACCGACCATTCTTCTGTGTCTCTCCCTCTCCTCAGGCCTCTCTATTCTATGAGACATGATGATATTAAAATGAGGCCAATTAATAACTGTACAACATCCTCTAAGTGTTCAAACTAAAAAAAAGTATGTCTCTCACTTTAAATCAAAATCTAGAAATGATTAAGCTCAATGAGTAAAATAATTCAAAAGCTGACATGGGGTAAAATCCAAGCCTTGTGCCATTAGTCGAGTTGTGAATGCAAAGGAAAAGTTCTCGAAGGAAATTACAAGTGCTACTGCAATGAACACATCAATGATTAGAAAGTAAAGCAGTCTTATTGGCTGATAGGGAGAAAGTTTGAGTGGTCTGGATAGTATATCATCCTAGCCAAAATGTTCCCTTAAGCTAAAGCCTAATCCACAGAAAAGCCCTAAATCGCACTCTATGAAGGCTGAGAGAGGTGACAAAGTTTCAGAATATAAGCTAAAGCTAGCAGAGGATGATTCACAAAGTTTAAGAAAAGAAATGGTGCCTGAACGTCAAAGTGCAAAGTGAGGAACAAGTGCTGTGGAAAAGCTGCAGCAACTATTTAGAAGATGTAGCTAACATCACTGATGAAGGCAGTTACATTAAGTAACTGATTTTCAATGTAAATGAAACAGCATAATATTGGAAAAAAGATGCCATCCTGGAATTTCATAGCTAGAGAGGAGAAGTTACTGCCTGCCTTCAAAGCTTAAAAGGATTGGCTGACTCTCTCATTAGGGGTTAATGCAGCTGGTGATTTTAATTGAAGCCAATGCTCAGTTACCATTCTGAAAAACCTAGGGCTTTTAAGAATTATGCTATATCTATTCTGCCTGAGTGATATAAAAGGAACAACACAGCCTAGCTGATAACACATCTTTTTACAATATAGTTCACTGAATATTTTAAGCCTATTGTAGAGATCAACTGTTCAGAGAAAAAAAATCCTTTTAAAATATTACAGTTCATTGATAATATACGTAGTCATCCAAGAGCTCTGATGAAGATGTCCAGGAGATCAGTGTTTTCATGGCTGCTAACACAGTATCCATTCTTTAGCCTATGGATTAAGGAGTAATTTTGACTTTTAAGTCTTCTTATTATTTAAGAAATACATTTTTTAAGGCTATAGTGATCGTAGATAGTGGATCCTCTGATGGGTCTGAGCAAAGTACATTGAAAATTTTTTGGAAATGTTCCACCATTCTAGGTCCCATTAAGAAGATTTGTGATTCATGAGAGGAGGGGAAAACATCAACAGGAGTTTGCAAAAAGTTGATTTCCGCTCTTGAGAATAACTTGGAATGATTCAAGATTTCAGTGGAGAAAGTAATCACATATGTGGTGGAATAAATGAAGTCAGTAAACTCACAGCAAGCTACTTTATATATGTGTGTATACACTTACACAACAAGTAAACCCCTTCCTTTTATACAAAGTATTCTTGGGCATCTTTGTATAAATCTATCAAATAATATATCAATTATATAATTTTGCATGCTTTACATCTGATTTTTTGTTTTTTAGAAAGAGTCTTGCTTGTTGCCCAGGCTGTAGTGCAGTGGCTTGACCTTGGCTCACTGCAACCTCTACCTCCCAGGTTTAAGTTATTCTCCTGCCTCAGCCTCCAAAGTAGCTGGTATTACAGGCACACACCACCACACCCAACTAATTTTTTTGTATTTTTAGTAGAGACAGGGTTTCACCATGTTGTCAAGGCTGGTTTCAGTAGAAGTAATTAATGTTTTTTAACATTCTTCTGATTTTGTGGTCTTCTGATCATACTCTAGTCTAGCCTAAGTATCAGGTATTTAATTATCATTAAAAAATCCTTACATCATTAGAGGAGCTAACATTTTCTTTACCTCAATATTTTAAAAATATTTTCCCTTTTATAAGATGCATTGCCATTTCTTCATTTGTATAGTTTGAAACAAAATATTTTTGAATAATTTAAATATATACAGTATGTTTTATACATATATTGTGCATATAATAAAGATATAAAAACATAGCTATATATCTATTTCTTAACTATCAATTTATTAAACTCCTATATATCCTAAAGGACCAGTTCAAGTTACTTATCCTTTTTGACACCTCGTAAGTTCTGCATCAGAATATAATTGAGCCATCCTCTTAATTTTAAGCATTTCAGTTCATTATATCTCTATTTTGTGAGTTATTGCTTTCTTTCTTCTATTGCCGTGGGTTGTTGATGAATATATTCACCTATAGATTTCAAATTCCTTAAGCAGAACTTCCTTTAACATTGGAGGTACCCATGGCATGAGTATATATGAAGGTACCAATACTGTATGTATAAATGTTATACATCATGAATAAAGGTAGCCATCTAGTAAATGAAATATGCTCTAGTCTCCTAAGTGATGACTATAGCTTCATAATTAACTAGTAATCCAAATATAAAGTAGTAATTATAGAGTTTCCTTGAATTCCATACAAGACGCCATAACATAGGACAGCCAGTCCCTGACCAGAACATCGTGGCCTGCCTCACTGCTCCCATCCCAACCTTCATCCAGTGCAATGACGAGCTTTGTATAATTGCATACAAATAACCCTGACCCTCAAATGCAAGCAATGGCATCACTCTCAGCAAAAGACTGCTCAACATTACCGCATCTAGGGCCTAGAGGCATAACACATTAATAGAGTAGTTTACCCTAAGACGGAATGTCCTGAGAAAGAAGCATGTGCACGCCATTAAAGTGAGTTGAGGGACCCCAGAGAGGGAGATTCAGAAGTCCAGATAACATGGCTTGTGCTGCCAAAGGTGGTTCCTGATTTCTCATGGTGTGCACATGGCCTGAAAAAACAAGGGGAAGGTTTTCTACAGCACCGGCCCTGGGCCGGGGACCCCTGTGCATGTATCTAAGAGCATTAATATCCTTGGACTAGAACATGTAATTCCTAATCTTCTGTTCTATACATATTATTATATTTGCATGCAGGCAACATTAATAAATATTTACTGAGTTACAATTAAGTATATAATAGTATTTTGCCATATTTTTAATTCCTGGAATAAATTTTATGTAATCATTGAATATTATTCTGTTAAAATATCATTCTATTATATACACCAATGTTTCATTAAATGTCCAAGCCAAAATCCTTTATTTTCAGAGAAAAATAATAAAATTATAAGGTAATTCAGATGAATAAATAACTTTTAAGATTTTACTCTTCTTGTAGTGTTAATATTTGGCATAGAATATATATTCTTACAGCGTAACACCTTTAGAAGAGATCATACTTGTCAAATCGATGTGTCTTGCATGTCTGCATAGTTTGCAAGCAAAGATATGGTCTACCTTTCCCTGGACTATCTTTTCAAGAACATTTATATGCCAAACAACCTTAGAAGACATAGTATCTCTCTACAGAACAAAGGGCAGATGTGCTTATTGCTCATTATATATGATTCAGTTTTCTTAAACTCTAGGTTTCTGTTCTGCAATGCCACCCATTGCATGTTCAAGTATCAACTGGTCCTTCTCAGGTCACCCAGTGGGAATTCAGTCTTGGGAATTGATACAAAAATAATGTGTCCACTTTGGACATGCTACTTCTGTGATTAATAAACTGTCCTTTGTCTTTGATCCAGGAGTCATATGTTGCCTGTCAACATTCATTGAACGGTGGTGACCTAACTTTTTAGCTTACAAGTAGGGTTAAAATCTCAGATTTTTCACAGTTGTTAATATATAGCAGATGACATGCACTTATTTGCCAAATGGCTGCAGAAATTATTTAATTTACACAATGATCTATTGATCAGGGCTGTAGAAACTAGCTTACACATTTATTTGTTTGGCTTAGTTTGTTTCTGTTTATTTTTCTTTTTGGATAATATAGTACAAAAATAAATATTTTCATTTAATAAAAAGTAAAACTCATGGATAAAATTAGAAACTTCCCAATGTTACATGAAAACTACTCTAGGTAGAGTCTTGGTCTCCAGATTCTTCCTATATAATGAAATATCTATAAATCTACCAAAGTGCAGCACATTCTCCTTTCTCACTGACATGATCACTATAATTCAACAATAACTTGGAAGTTAAGTACAGTAAGAAAACTAAAAGAAAAATTTCACTCAAAATATTTATATCAAAAAGCATTAGAGTATATCTATTTTCCATTAACAGTTACAAAGAAGCACTGTGAGAAAAAAAAAAGATTTAAGTTCTTTTTGAGGTGATCTCTTTTGGCATTATAGATAATGAAGTATTTTGTTTGCAAATACCCACACTCTGAAAATCATGTTATTGGCTACATTATACAATTCAATTAGTTACTTTATTCTCTGCTGGACACCATTAGTTTCTACTGAATGAGCTTTCATATGTATCAGCATTTTCAAACAAATGCTTTTATGAATGCATATTGAGATACTTAACTAAATTGTGCTACTTAATGCACATTTATTTGGAACCTTGCACATTAAAACTATATAAAATTATTAGAAGAACAGGAAAATTCACCTTAATTTAAAATATAAAGAAGATTTCACCATGCAGGCATATTAAATTCAGTGTAACCACTAAAGATTTTAAATATTTCATTTTTTCTTTGTGATTTCAGCAGGCAGCATATTTCAGTAAATTATGTTGATGCTTTCTCTTTCTGCTATGTGACGTTGAGCAAATTACTAACATAATGTTCCTCTAGTGCCTAGTTTTGGAAGATGCTTAGAATTGGTTTCAGTAAATGATCCTTGATTGGCTGGAAAATAATATATCATGCGTTTAACATGTCAAGATACTAGAAAGAATAAAACAATCGTGATTTTGGTATTTAGCCTCCATAATGTATTTAGTTTTAGGTTGGTTACTATGCAGTTACCTTAGCACCAAAGTTCTCATGCTTACTGTGGTTTGGTTCCAATTTCATTTTTGGTTATGACCAACATCCTTTTGTATAATGTAATAGGCAGGGCATTGTAACTCTGTAGAGCTGATATTCTGTATTTTAAAATCGGTGGACATAAATCTGATGCCTTAACAGTATTTATTGGTGCAATTATAAACTTTCTCACTCATTCCTACTTGTACTGGCTGACCTCTCTGCATGTGGTCTATTGAATAACTTGTGTTTGGTTGTCATTGTCTTGGTCAACCCTGTTGCATTTCTGTTTTCTCTCAGAGAATCTTAGTAGATACATACCGATTGTTTTTAAAACAGACTTTCTAATTCAAGAGTGGGGCAGAAATCTCTGTATTTCTCAAACACTTTAAGAATGGGGTGAAGTTTGATTTGAATAGAAGTTAGGTAATTTCTAATTTCATAGCCTCAGCAAAAGCTGACAGGAGTGAGAACCAGTTCTAAGCAGGACTTGTTCAAATACAATGAAATCATCAACCATAGTTCTTAGGTCTTGATATAAAAAGGGGTTGAAATGGCTAGAAGTGAGAATTTCTTTGACGAGAGTAGTCACTGTTCTTCCTGATCCTTAAGGATTTGATGGGTAGTAAGTTTCTTTCTCACCTTAAACCATGTCATAAGGGTCTAGGAAGGAGGATAACTTAAAGCTCCTTGAAGAGATTGGCAAACAGTTTCCGGAATTGGGAGAATAAAGGTAATGTTAACAGATGCTTTAAAACCTCAAGGTTTGAAATGGGCTGGCTTGAGTGACTTGCCTGATAAAAATGAAGGATAAAGTATGATGTAAATTGTTCTCTTTTAGAGGACATCTTGACAAGGATATAAATTCCTGGTGATTCAGATTTGAACTCATAAACAGATCCATAACACCCTCATGGATAGGCAAGATTAGGGCCAAGTTTTAGAGTGTTACAGTTGGTGCCTTGCATAAGAATTCAAGATGGGCTTTGCAAAATGGGTATCAAGGGATAGCACTGTGTCTGAATACAGTAAACTTTAGGTCACTGGAAATGAGCTCAGTGTTGAGGTCGATCATCACTTGGCTATGAGATTTCATCTACAGCTAGGGACCTGTAGATGGAATATCTGGTTACACTGTGGTCTCTAAGAAAGAGAAAACGAAAGAGAGAAAGAGAAAGATCTTTTGAGTGAAAGAGACAGTGTTTGGACTAGCACTGGTTTATAGTAACGTAAGCTGTAGGGTTAGTCTTTGTATCTAACTCTCTCTTGCTTATCTCTGTGGATTCAGCTCCAAGATAAAGAATTGCAAACACTACAAGAAAGAAGTGTGAGTCAGGAAAATGTAGCAAACTGATCTCCACCTTCCCTTCCCCACTGAAAGATACAGGTTAAAATTTTACAGTAGATGTAGTGAGGTTGAGAATAAAGAGGGCTGAAGAGAGTGGAGAAGTTTGAAAGATATCAACAGGTATGTAGCAAATTAGCTTGGACTTTTTAATACCTGAAAAGGTAAGAGTACTTGCTAATACCCACAAATCACAGGGAAAGAAGCTATGAAATTTGCTTAGGATTATATGCAGAAGTAGGAAAGAACAAGCCTCTAGAATGTGTTCAAAAGAATATGTAAGAACAAAAAACACTTTTATTCACATCTAACTAAATTCAGTAAGTACGTTGGATCCACTGTCTACTATGTCCACGATAATTGCTATGAATTGCTTCTTTTTTCTAAAACTGACAATCCTCTTTTACTAATATGTGCTGAAAAAAATAAAACCCCAGGTTTTATTTCCTGAATAAACATTATAGTGATCGCATCATTGAGAAGGGAGTGTTTGAGGTGCACTGTTTAGCTCTCTAACCATTAACTCCATCAGATTATGGCTAAAGACACTAAAAGAAAAAAGTTTTAATATGTTTACTTGACATTCTATCAACATGAATTCTGTATTAATTATCCAGTCATGTTACTTATGTGTAATATAGTAATTAATTTTTTAAGAATACTGTGATCTCAAAAAAGTCCTTTGTACTATTAAAATAATATGAAACTATGTCATCAGGCAAATAACTTCCAGATACAAGAAAGTACCTAGACTGCCAAAACATTTTACTGGTTTAATATTTCTGGTTTAATGCTTTTGGTCTAAAATGCTGACAAAGAGGCTATTAAAAATATGATGTGTATAGTGAACATATTTGAATTATGTAGAATAAATTATATTAAGCAGATGGCACCACACTGTCCATTAAGATCAAAACCTTAGCTTGCTTTTTTTGCTTCTGCCTTTCTGAGCTCTTTTTAATCTGAGTAATTTTGAGATAAAACCTCCTCCATTGAATGTCCTATTAACCAGTTTGTTTATTTTCCCAATCTTGGCATGAAGTCTCCTGCCATATTGCTAGATACTGAATATGTCCACCATATTACTCATCCAGATTTTGTGACATTAAGAGTGCAGAACAGTTTATGTAATCATATTCCTAGCTCTTGTTAGTCTGCAATTATTTGGCAGTTGAATTCTTGTTACTTTAACTGGGTAGAAATAACTTATTTTTCTTTGTGCTTATTTTCACGTGCTCTTATGCAGTATACATGTGTTCTATTCCTGCGTTACTGTATTCTAACTCAGAAAATGGAGACATTCAGGAATAGTTTAGGATACTGGATTAAGCTTTACCACAATTCTAAATTATGTTTTGAAATGACTCCAAATGGTAGTTTTTATCTCATAATAAACCAAGCATTCCAGTAAAAGAGAAGTGAAATAGACATACCAACACTCCTAATACTGGTTCATTTTTCCGTTTACTCAGAACATCATTAACAAAAAGAGCAGAGTTATTTTGCCTGTGTAAAATAATTACTGAGTGAGCCTACCATCTGTATAATAAAATGGCAAAAATCAAAGATACTGGGAACCAAAATGTATCCTTATATATCTATGCATTATAAAGTAGCCAGATCTAATCTCAGCCAAGGAATGCACAACTAAGGGGTATAAGGTGTTTTCATTAGCTATAAATTGAGAATTTGGGAAAAGAAAAGGAAAAGCGTCAGAAGATAATTAAAAGTCTTATTTGACAGTCATTTTTATAGATGTTCATACTAACAAATGAGTTATTCAAAGGTAACATTCTCTCATTCTGATTTTCCTCTTGACTATATTTACTAATTTCATCCGAGTTTCTTAAATGCCATCTTAAGATCCAGATAATTAGGTTAATTGTCAATCATTGTTATTTTTGAACAACTTGTTTATATTTTTATACCTTGTGTAAGGAGATTCACTCACTAAATATAGGACTCATGTGAGTTTTTTTTCATGTCCTCAGGCTTGATATTGGAAGATTCAAGTTTTAAATGCAAGATTAATGTTTGGTTTAGATTTACATAATTTTCATAATAATATAACAAAAATTCAAGTTACAGTTTAGATAGTAATCCTGGAACATTTTTGGGTTGTGCTTTGTTAATAAGAAAAACAGTTAATGAATATTTTCTTTAAAATAATGTATTTTTTAAAAACACCCAGGTACCTGTTAGAAGCAATGTCTAACAGTAAAAATTGTCTAACAAGTAATGCAATTGAAACACAAGAAGACAAACATTTCAACATTTCCATAGAATAAGTTCAAAACAACATAAGGTTACAATTTTTTAAAAAGACAATTCTAAAGAAACAAAATTAACATGAATAAAAATTACCTGAAAAAAAAAAAACCTATAGATTTTATTACCATAGCTTTCTGATAATTCTTAAAATCAGGTAACACTAGTCTTCCAATTTTATTATTCTTTTTATTGTTTTGGCTATTCTAGGTCCTCTGAGCGTTTTTCTACATAAAATTCAGCCTCTTAATGTCTAGAAAAATAAGTCTGATAGGATTTTGACTGGGATGGCAGTAAATCTTTAATAAAAAACACAGGAGTGTAAAATATTATGTATTAACATGTTTGAAAACTTGACATATTGACATGAAAATATTCTACTCCATTCGTATGAATATAGTTTCACTTATTAAATCTTACATTTTTCTAGCAATATTTTGTAATTTTAAAGAATTGGTCTTACAGGTTTATTATGGATAATTTTTTTATATCTTTTAATTTCTGGTTACTCATTGCTGGTATAGAAATATATGACTGATTTTTGTTATTAACATTTTGTCTTACAAACTTTAAAAACTATTTCAAGTGGATCTTTAAAAAATACACTAGAATTTTTTTTTTACAAAAACAATTATGCCTTCTATATAGTTTTACTTTACCCTACCCAGTACTGATGCCTTTATTTATGTTTTCATCTTACTGCAGTAGCTAAACCTCTAGTACAATGTTGTGTACAACTGGTCATAGCAGACATTGTGCTTATTTTTTGATCATTTAGAAAAAGACCCAGTTTTCTACCAATATATACGATGTTTGCTTTAAGTGCTTATTGATTTTCTTCACCAGGTTCAGAAAGTTGATATGCATTTTTACACTGTTGAGTTTTTTATTTTTATTATTTTTAAGGTAAAATGAATTTTTGATTTTGTTGAAGTAATTTTTGCTGTGTCTATTGAGATGATCACATAGCTTTGGTATGGAGTTTGTAATACAATGACATTCAGTGATTCAATTTAAACATTAAGAGACTGTTACATTCTTAAACTCTACTTGATAATAAAATACCTTATTTATATTCTGTGAAATTAAATTTCGTATGTTTTCAGAAATCATGATGGGCATTGGTCACTTGTTTTCTTGCAATGGCTTTGATATCAGGTTTTTACTGACCCCATAGAATGAGTTGGGAAGTTATTTTTTTTATTATTCTGTGTTTTAGAAGAATTTTTGGATGGTTGGTATATTTCTTCTTTAAATGTTTGGGAAAATTATCTACTAAACCATCTAAGATTGAAGATTGTTTTGTTCTTGCTTTTGTTTTGTGGGGGAGGTTTTTAACTATAAATTCAAGTGTAATAAATAGTGATTATTTTAGTATGCTAATTGTTCTTGAGCAGAATTTTTTAGTTTGTACCTTTCAAGTAATTCACTCATTTCATTAAAATTGCAAATTTTCTTGTATAAATTTAATTATAATATTGTACTTTTAACATCTATAGAATTTGTGTATCTGTGACTTTTCTTATAATTAATATGGATATTTTGGGTCTTCTCTATTGTTTTTCTTTATCATTCTAACTAAAAATGTGACAATGTCATTGATCTCAGAAAAATAGCTCTTGGTTGGGCATGGTGGCCATTGGCTGTAATCCCAGGACTTTGGAAGCCTGAGGCAGGGGGACTGTTTGAGCATAGGTGTTTGAAACCAGCCTAAGCAAAACAGAGAGACTCTATAAAAAAAACTGTAAAAATTAGATGGCATTATGTTACATGCTTGTTGTCCTAGCTTCTTGGAAGGCTGAGGTGGGAGGATTCCTTGAACCCAGAAGGTCAAGGCTACATGGTTGACAGAGTGAGAAACTATAAAAAATTAAACAAAAAAATTTAAAACTCACCTCCTGATTTTATTTTTAACTATGTTTTGTTTTCTATTTTGTTGATTTTCATACAGATATTTACTATTTTCTTGTTCTTTAGGTTTAAATGTTCTTTTCTTACAATTTTTAAAGATGAAAATAAACCAATCAAGTTGCAACTTTATTTTTAATATAGTCATTTTGTTACAATTTCATCTCTAATTACTACATTAGCAAAATTGCACAAATTTTTACATGTTGTTTTCATTATTATAAAAATTATATTCGAATTACCATTTGATTTTTTTCTTTGAACTGTGAGTTACTTAAAAGTGGTTGATTTTGTTTTCTAATTTTTGCATATTTTCCAAAGATCTTTCTGTAATTATCTAATTTAATTTCATTGTACTCAAAAATCATAGTTATGTGAGTTGAATCATTTTGAATTCATTAGTATTTATTTATCCTAAAATATAGTTTATCTTGGTAAATATTCTATTTTAACTGGAAAACAAATGTGTATCTGTTATTGTGGAGTAGAGTATTATATATGTGCTGAGTGGGTCAATTGGGCTGATGTTCAAGTCCTCTGTGTTATTAATTTTCCATTTATTTGATGTATTAGTCACTCAGATAGATATTGACATAATTTTGTTTTTGTCTAATTATCTGCCATCTGTAAGTTTTTGCTTCCTTTTATTTTGGAAAAGGTTTGTTGTTATGGTGCATAATTTCTTATGATTATCTGTTAAGAGGTCACTGTTAATAGATTAACCAACTTATGAGTGTGAAATGACCTTTTGTGGGAATATTCTGTGCTCTCCAGTTTATCGTTTGTAATATTAATATAGTCACTCCAGCTTTCATTAGATTTTTATTAACATGATCTATATTTTTCTAATCCTTACTTTTTGACATTTGATATTTCAGGTATATTTTTATTTAAACTATACCTCTTGTAGGCAGTATACTAGTCTTTTTTTATTCAATCTGACAATCTCTGATGTTTTATTAAATGCTTTACACAATTTATATTCAATGTGTTTATTAATATGGTTAAATTCAATCATGTTACTAATCCTTTTTTTATTTCACAGTGATTATTTTTATTTCTAATTTTATATTATTGTTAAATGGTTGTATTTTTATCTCATTCACTATCTTGTTAGCTTTTTTTTAGTGGTTGCTTTAGGGTATCTAATATACATTTTTAACTTTTACAATTTATCTTCAAGTAATATTAAACCATTTAATGAAACTCATAAAAGTTTCAAAACACTATATACCTATTAACAGAACAAAACATATTTTTGTACACATAATTTAAAAGATGTCAGTGAAAGTAATGGATTAATTATTGATATATACATTGCCATGTCTAGCTCTCAAAAACCCATTTGAAAGAGAAAGCATAAGTCACAGAAGAGTCTCTACAATCTTATTTTATAATACAGCTTGTTAAAAAAAAGTAAAATAAAATGATATATTCTTAAATGATGAAGAAACACATGGTAAAGTTATTAAAAATAGCAAAGGAATGATTAATGTCAAATTTGGAATAATGGTTACCTTGGGGCCTGGAGAAGTGAGACATGGAGATATTCACTAATGGTATATAGAGACTTTAAAATATGAGGGACCTTCTATTTGAAGCTGAGTGGTAAACAGATAATTTATTAATATTCTTTTGTATATAAGTCATATATACATATGCACACAAACACAAATATATAGTACAGTATATTTTATGGCATAAAATCCATATATCAATATCTTTTTTCATACAATACCTTTAATCCTGTCAGTAGCAATTTATTTCTGGTCCAGTTATATAGGTAGTCTCTTAAAATTAAGAGGAGTGTTGCATTAAATATTTATTTGGTGGGGATGAAAAAATTTGCCTGTTTTTCTCAAAATTTGTCTTCTAGAATATTGATCTAAGAAAGATTCTGAGAAAAAGCTGTCATCAAAACACGAGAAAGATGTGCATACTTGCCCACAAACATAATTCACAATATATAGTAGAATATTAGAAGCTTTTGGCAATTCTTTAATAAAAATGTTTTCAATGCTTGGTCATTTCCAAAACCTTTGTGTAAGAGTTGAATCTTTGTATACTGTGGCCTGCCTTCCTGGAAACAACTCTTTTAATATTGGATTTATGTTTCCAGACCAAACTCTTAGAAATGTATGCGTCTGTTTTCTGTATCCAACCTTTCCAGGATTACTAGCCTTGCATTACATATGCCATTCATGAACCTATTAGGACACATTGCAGATTATGGACAGGAAAAAACTATATACAGGATATATTAAGCAAAAACTGATTCTGGCATTACAAAGTTTTTTTTAAAAGAGAAATTTTGGCCGGGCGCGGTGGCTCAAGCCTGTAATCCCAGCACTTTGGGAGGCCGAGGCGGGTGGATCACGAGGTCAAGAGATCGAGACCATCCTGGTCAACATGGTGAAACCCCGTCTC
>NW_016107352.1:7103171-7142491 GCF_001604975.1 Cebus imitator | reverse complement strand
AAAAAAAAAAAAAAAGAGAGAAATTTTACTTCTCATATCTGACATGGACCTGATCAACATATAAGTCATGTATGCCTAAGAACGAATCATGATATCAATAAATAAATCAATGTATAAATAGCTTACTAATGTCTGAAAATAAAGGAAATAACCAATTCTGGTCATTTTGTTAGGTGCCAGGTTCTGTGTTGTGTGCTGGACCTCTGGCTTACCAGTCTTAGTCCCTTAAGGGAGATAATATTATCTGCAATTGCATAGGAGGAATCTTACTGGTATGAAGATTAAGGAACTTCACCATGTGCTCAACACTCAATACCTAGGGAGCTGAGTGTCAAACTCAGGTATGTTCGGCATCCAAGTCTGAGCTATTTTTATTAAATTATCTTATTAGGGGAGCTAAGTAAGTCCCAGCTTACTTGCTATTTGCTGTAACATAATTTTGCACTGAAAATCAACTGCTTTTTTCTTTTCTTTTCTTTTGGTGAGACAGAGTCTCACTCTGTCACCAGGCACCAGGCTAGAGTGCGGTGGGGCGACCTCTGCTCACTGCAACCTCCGCCTCCTGGATTCAAGCAATTTTCCTGCCTCAGTCTCCCGAGTAGCTGGGACTACAGGTGCACACCACCATGCCCAGTTATTTTTTTATATATTTTTAGCAGAGACGGGGTTTCACCATGTTGGCCAGGATGGTCTCGATCTCTTGACCTCGTGATCCGCCCGCCTCGGCCTTCCAAAGTGCTGGGATTACAGGCGTCAGCCACCACGCCTGGCGAACTGCTTTTTTCTTAATGATGAAATTATATTAGTCCTAATACCTCCTTGTGACCTAACTCACAGTGATTCAATTAGACTCAGGTGACCCAAAATGCAAAAAAAAAATTACTTGCAAACCGGCTTATGCAAATCTTGGCTTTGTTGTTTTAAAAAATGTTTCATTTTGACCTGTAGCAGGCACTTTGCAGCCTTTGATGAATTAAGGAACCCATGTACTAGAAACGAACTTGAATGTCTGCTTGTATGGGTAAAATGTAGCAAAGTAGACTCACTGTATCTTGCAGCCTTCCATATTTCCAGGAAGGTAAGTGGTGGAAATTTCTTTTGGAAGGATAAAATGGCAAATGGAGTAACTGTATATTCCATGCATTACCTCATACAACACTGCACATGGCGTCTTTGGGGGAAAATGCAGCCGGGTTCCTACTGCACACAGGCAGCCTGTTTAGACTCACTTTTGCTCTAAAAAATCCAAGTGTCTCTGTTATAACAAGCTGGAGAGACTTGCCACAGGTGGTAGTCATGACTAATGTGCATCTGCACTACTGGCCCAGCATCTCATTTCTTAATGAGTTTTGTCTGTTTTATGGTTTCGAAATTAAACAAATTGTTATAAGTGACTAAAAAACTGTTGCCAAGAAGCCCATTTCCACAGCTGGCAGCCTGATACATCAGAAGTTTAATTGTTGAAATGTTCTGTCAGGGGCCAAATTCTTTATTATTATTAGATTTCTTTAATGACTGATTTTTTACCCCCAAATACCTGCTTTGTAAGTGGTTGACTTGCTGGGGAATATATTAGGATAATCCATTTTTTAAAAAACAAGGATGAATCTTTCAACCAATGATACTTTTTGCCACCAAAGTTTAAATCGTAAGAACTAGTCTGGTTATTTTCTCCAGAAAATCACCAGATAAAGAAGGTGGACTGCATTCTAATCTCTGTCAAGTCCTTAGAGAGCAGAGCATCTTCGTGGGAGCTGTTTTCCTCTACTATGAATGAAAATCACTGATGCTGTCCTCTTTTTCTTACTTTAACTAAGGACCTTAAAGCCAACATGCAGCTAGGTCTTGGATACACAAGTCACCTATGTCTATACAAAGATATGTAGCTTCTAAGTTTAGACACTGTTCTTGGTACCTTTAATTTTTATTGTTTGCTGCATCTTAAACTTATTTTTAAGATTATCTTTTGAGTAAAAGTATATCAGAAAATAGAACTTTCTCCAATCTTATTGAGGTATTAAGTGACATATAAAATTGTATGAATATAAGGTATGCAATGTGATGATTTCTTGTATGTATATATTGTGAGGTGAATGCCACAATCAAGTTAGTTAACACATCCATCACCTCATACTTATCATTTATATGTGAGTGTGTTTGTGTGTCTGTATGTGTGTGTGGTGAGAACATTTCAGATCTATTCTCTTAGCAAAGTTCAACTATACAATACAGTATTATTAATCATACTCCCCAGGCTGTACATTCAATCCCTATGATTTATTCTTCTTTCTATATGGTCTCAAATAGGTACCTTTTGTTTATTTACTATATTAAGATATTTTCAATAGGACTTTATGGTTTTGTTGTGGTTTTAAATTATACGCCTTTCTAGTTAAACTAATACACCTTTAGTTTAGAAAAATTTGAATATATATAAGAAATAAAACATTCAAAATCCCACACTGGTATACTGGATTATTTCTCAGCAAAGAGTCACTCCCCTCCTTCTTAAAATAGAATATACTCCTTGATCCACTGAGTTTGGGATTGGCCATGAGCTTTCCTTTGACCTTGGGAAAGCAGGAAAAAGTGACATGCTGAATGTGGGCAGAAGTGCCAGTTCACAGTAAAGGCTTTAAGAGGCTTGCCTTCTGCTCTCCTGGTGTCCACCATGACACCTACAGGTCCTGCTATTCAGGCTAGGTCCCAGAATGAAACAGATGTGCGCCAGACCTGGATAGGATCAGATCTAATGAAGTTCTAAGTGGTACCTTTTCAAGCCTAAAATAAATCTCTCTTCTTATAAGCCCCCAAGATTGAGATTGTCTATTACACAGCAAAAATTGACATATACCTCCACTTTCAATGGAGATTGTGTGTGTATATAAAAATGTATGCAGTAAATCACATGCACACACACATATAGATTTAAAATAGATTGCTTCTAATGCAACAAATTCATACTAGTTTGCCTGATACTTTCCTGGTTTTAGCATGGTAAGTACCCTGTCCTGGGACACTCCTCAGTCTCAGGCAAACCAGGAATGTTATCACCCCTCCTTCTTACATTTTATTTTTACTTAAACCTACTTTTCTTGCTTAGTAAACTTTGAATAGAAACCTATGCTCTTGCATATTCTTCTTAGCTTGTAGAAACTGAGTATTACCCAGTCACTTTCACAGACCAAGAAATTAATTAACCAATCACCTAATGTTAGGTATTCATTAATAAGTTATTTTTAAGGTTATTTCTGCTTATAAATTAGGAGAACATTTCCTGTATTTTATTCGTTTTTTAATATTATTTATCATAATTGTTCATAATTGAATTTTATAATTTGAGGTCAACTTGTTTTATAAAACCAACAGCTTAATTTAAAAATATTTTAGCAGAGAATAAAATTTTTAGAATCCTGTCATTAAACAACAGGATCATTCTTTTTAATGACAGAATGGCATCTTCTTGTGTATCTGTACCACATTTTCTTTATCCATTCATCCACTGTGGACAGTTAGGCTGCTTCCAAATCTTGGCTATTGTTAATGATGCTACAAAAAAACATGGAAGTGCAGATATATCTTCAATATATCGATTTCCTTTATTTGGGTATATATCTAGTGATGGGAATGCTGGAACATAGAGTAGCTCTATTTCTAACTTTTTGTGGAACTTCCAAACTGTTCTCCATAGTGTTTGGTTCTAATTTATATTCCTACCAATAGCTTATGAGAATCACCTTTTCTAACCATCCTTGCCAGCATTTATTATGGCTTGTCTTTTGGATACAAACCATTTTAACTGCGGTGAGGTGAAATGATATCTCATTGTAGTTTTGATTTGCCTTGCTCTGATGATAAATGATTTTGAGCACTTGTTGTGTATCTTACTGTTATTTATATGTCTTCTTTTGAGAAATGTCTATTAAGATGTTTTCCCATCTTTAAATTATTCATTTTTTCCTATAGAATTGTGTGAGCTCCTTATATATTCTGGTTATTGATGCCTTGTCACATAGATGGTATGCAAATATTTTCTCCCACTCTGTGTGTTGTCTTTTTACTTCATTGATTGTTTTCCTTGCTGTGCAGAAGGTTTTTAACTGATGAATTCCATTTGTCCATTTTTGCTTTAGTTGCCTGTGCTAGCGGGTTTTTACTCGAAAACTATTTGCCCAGTCCAATGTCCTTAATAATTTTCCTAATGTTCTTGTGGTTTCATAGTTTCAGATATTAGATTTAAGCCCTTAATCAATTTTGATTTGATTTTTGTATATGATGAGATATAGTGGTCTAGTTCCATTGTTCTGCATATGGATATCCAGTTCTCCCAGCACCACTTATTGAAGAGACTGTCTTTTCCCCAGTGTATGTTCTTGACACTTCTGTTGAAAATGAGTTCACTGTAAATGTATGTATTTGTTTCTGGGCTCTCTCTCTGTTCCATTGGTCTATTTGTCTGTATTTATGCCAGCATGATGCTACTTTGGTTACTATAGTTCCATAGTATAACTTGAAGTCAGATAATGTGATTCCTTCCATTTTTCTCTTTTTGCTTAGGATGTTTGGCTATTCTGGGTCTCAAATGATTTCAGGTGAATTTTAGAATAAATTTTTCTATTTTTGTGAAGAATGTCAAAGGTGTTTTGATAGAGATTGCATTGAATCTTTGGGTATAATGGACACTTTAAGAATATTGATTCTTCCAATCCATGAACATGAAATATCTTTCAATTTTTTTTATCACCTTCAGTTGCTTTCATCAGTGTTTTAGAGTTTTCATTGTCAATGTATTTTGCATATTTAGCTAAGTTAAATTCTAGGTACTTAATTTAATTTGTAGTTATTGAAAATGGCATTACTGTTTTGATTTCTTTTTCAAATTGTTCACTGTTGGCATATAGAAATGTTACTAATTTTTGTATGTGAATTTTGTATCCTGCAACATACTGAAATTGACTATCATTTCCAAAAATTTTTTGGCATGGAATCTTTAGGTTGTTTCAAATATAAGACCATGTGATTCACAAACAAAAATAACTGGACTTCTTTCTTTTGAATTTGAATTCATTTTATTTCTTTCTCTTGTGTGGCTGCTCTAGATAGGACTTCCAATACAATGTTTAGTAACAATGGTGAAAGTGAGCATCCTTGATGTGTTCCAGATCTTAGAGGAATGAGTGTTCAGTTTTTCCCATTCAGTATGACACTAGCTATGGGTATGTCAAATATGGTTTTTATTATGTTGAGGTATGTTCCTTCTGTACACTGATTTCTGAAAGTTTTTATCATGAAGTGATGTTGAATTTTAGCAAACACTTTTTCATTATCAATGGAAATAATCATATTTTTTCCTTCATTCTGTTGATAAAATGTATCACATTGATTGATTTGCATACACTGAGCCATCCCTGGGATGAATCTCACCTGGTCAAGATGAAAAATATTTTTAATGTGTTGCTGCATTCAGTTTGCTAGTATTTTGTTGAAGATGTTTCAACCAATATTCATCAACAATATTGGCCTGTACTTTTCTTTTTTTGACGTGTCTTGGCTTTAGTAATTTTTTTGCTTTTTGATGTGTCTTAGTTGTGGTATCAGGGTAATATTGGCCTTGCAGAATGTGTGTGGAGCTATTCTCTCCTCCTTTAGTTTTTAAAATTGAGCAGGATGGTTATTATTTTTTTTTTTCAAATGTTTGGCAAAATTCAGTAGTGAAGCCATTGAGTCCTGGGCTTTCCTTTGTTGGGAGACTTTTTATTACAGCTTTGACTTTGTTTCATGTTATTGGTCTGTTCAGGTTTTAGATTTCTTCATAGTTTAATGTTGGTAGATGTTATGGGTCCAGGAATTTATCCCTTTCTTTTATTGCTGTGTATCTTCCAGATTTTGTTGTCAAGATAATGCTTGCCTCCGAATAAAGTTAGGAACAGTCCTTCTTTCTCAATTTTTTGGAAGAGTTTTAGTAGGAATTGTACCAGCTCTTATTTATATATCTGGTAGAATTTAGCTGTAAATCCATCTGAACCAGGGCTTTTTGGTTTGTATAACTTTTATACTCAATTTCAGAGCTCACTATTTGTCTGTTTAGGCATTCTGTTTCTTCCTGGTATAGTCTTGGGTGGGTTTGTGTGTCTAGGAATTTATTCATTTCTCCTAGATTTTCCAGTTTGTATACATAGATGTCTTTACAATACTCTCTGATAGTTATTTGATTTCTGTGGGGTCAGTGATAATATCCCTTTTATTATTGCTGATTGTCTTTATTTGTAGATTCTTTATTTTCTTATTAGTCTAGCTAGTAGTCTTTCTCCCTCTCTCCTTCTCTTTTTTTTTCCTAAAAAACAGCTCCTGGCTTTGTTGATCTTTTTAATGATTTTTCCTATTTCAATCTCCTCCAGTTTAGTTCTGATTTTGATTATTTCTTGTTTTCTGCTAGCTTTGGGGTTGGTTTGCTCTTGTTTCTCTAGGTCTTTTCTTTGTGATATTTGGTAGAGAATTTGAGATCTTTCTCACTTTTTGATGTGGGCATTGAGTTCTGTAATATTTTCTGTTAACATTTCCTTATCCATGACTGGGAAATTCTGGTATGCTCTATCTTTGTTATGATTAATTTCAAAGTATATGTTGATTTCTGACTTAATTTCATCATGTACCCAGAAAGCATTCAGGAGCTTTTTGTTTAATTTTCCTGTAATTTTATGATTCTGAGAGATTTTTGGATTCTTGACTTCTGTTATTATTATGCTGTGAGCTGAGAGAGTGGTTGGTATAATTTTAGTTCTTTTGCATCTGCTGAGGATTGTTTTATGCATGATTGCATGGTCAATTTAGAGTGTGTGACATGTGCAGGTGAGGAGACTGTATATTCTGCCCTTTTGGGGTGGATAGTTCTACAAAGGTCTGTCAGATCCATTTGGTTCAGCATTGATTTCAGGTTCTGAAACTCTTGGTTAGTTTTCTGCCTGATGATCTAATACAGTCATTGAGTTGTTGAAATCTCCTAGTATTATTGTGTGGTAGTCTAAATTTCTTTCAAGGTCTCTAAGGACTTTTTTTATGAATCTGGGTGCTCTCCTGTGTTGGGTGCATATATATTCAGAATTGACATAAACCATTTACTACTATATAATCCTCTTGGTCTTTTTTGATCTCTGTTGGTTTAAAATCTCTGTCTGAAATTAGGATTGCAATGATTGATTTTTCTTTTTTTTCTATTTGCTTGGTAGATTTTTCTCCACCTCTTTATTTTGAGCCTATGATGTCATTGCATGTGAGATGGGTCTCTTGAAGACAGCATACCACTGTGTCTTCAGTATTCGGTTTGCTATTCTATCTTTTAATTGTCCATTTAAATTCAAAGTTAGTATTGATACATGCAGATTTGATCTAGCCAACACATTATTAACTTTATTATTCTAGATTTTCTAGTTTGTGTGCATAGATGTCTTTATAAGAGTCCCTGATAGTTATTTGTATTTCTGTGGGGTCAGTGATAATATCCCCTTTGTTATTGCTGGTTGTCCTTATTTGGATCTTAGCATGTTGCTTTATAGTGTTACTTGTCTGTATACATAAATGTGTTTTTTTTTTTAGTGGCTGGTAATGGTCTTTTTTTCATATTTAGTGCTTCCTTCAGTAGCTTTTGTAAGGCAGGCCTAGTGGTAACAGATTCCCTTAGCATTTGCTTGTCTGAAAAGGATCTTATTTTTCTTCCACGTATTCAGCTTAGTTTGACCAGATATTAAATTCTTGGTTGGAATTTCTTATCCATGCCCCCAGTATCTTCTGGCTCATATGGTTTCTGCTGAGAGGTCCACTGTCAGGCTGATGAGATTCCCTTTGCAGATGCCCTGTCCTTTCTCTCTAGCTGCCCTTAATATCTTTTTTGGAGCTGCCAGTGAGACATAGATTTGGTCTTTTTAAATAACTCCATATTTCTCAGAGGTTTTGTTAATTCCTTTTTATTCTCCTTCTTCATTCTTGTGTGAGCATCATATTTCAGAAAGCCGGTTTTCAAGAGATGAGATTCCTTCCTTATCTTGGTCCATTCTGCTGTTAACTCTTGTGACTGCATTAAGAAATTCTTGTAGGCTGTTTTTCAGCTCTATCATGTCAGTTACATTTTTTTTTTTTTTTTTTTTTGAGACAGACTCTTACTCTGTTGTCCAGGTTGGAATGCAGTGGTGTGATCTTAATTCATTGCAACTTCCACCTCCTGGGTTCAAGCAATTCTCATGCCTCAGCCTCCCAAGTACCTGGGATTACAGGCATGTGCCACCATGCCCTGCTAATTTTTTTTTTTTTTGTATTTTTTTAGTAGAGGAGAGTTTTGCCATGTTGGCCAGACTGGTCTTGAACTCCTGACTGCAAGTGGTCTACCTGCCTTGTCCTCTCAAAGTGCTGGGATTATAGGCATGAGCCATCATGCCTGTCCTTATACTGGCTATTTTATCTCTTAACTCCTGTTATCTTTTTATTATGATTCTTAGCTTCTTTAGATTGGATTTCAAATGAATCTCAATGATCTTCATTCCTATCCATGTTCTGAATTTTATTTCTGTCACTTGAGCCATATCAGACTGATTAAGGATCCATGCTCAAAGACTAGTGCAGGCATTTGGAAGAAAGAAAACACTCTGGCTTTCTGAGTTGTCAGAGGTCTTGTGCTTATTCTTTCTCATTTTTGTGAACTGATCTTTCTTCAATCTTTGAAGTTGCTGTCCTTTGTATTTTTTTTATTTTATTTAATGACCTTGAGAATTTAATAAGGTAGGTACAGTTGACTGGCTTCATTACTGGAAGATTTTAGGAGGCCAAGGCTCAGCTCAAGACTTCTATACTGAGTGTTCTATCACTAGGGAAGTAGTATTGGGCCCCAGCTTTGATTTATGACTGCCTGAGGTTAGGAACCTGCTGCACTGGAGCAGTTGAGGTGACCCCAGACAACTGGTCATAATGCTTCGATGGGTGGTGCCAGTCAAAGCACTTCATAGAGCAATGGCAGCATGTTCCCTCCTCATTCACACATGCCAGCAGCAGTGGCAGTGACAGCACTGTAGGGTGCACACTCCTTGGCCGTGGCAGAGTGCTAGCAGATTTCAGGGTGCTGGTCTCCGTGAGGATGCTTGCAGCAATGGCAGTGACAGCGTGGCTTTGGAGGTTGAAGGCCCTCCCACAGACAACTGCTCATGAATTTACACTGGTGATCATGTTAGCATGGGGGCAGGGTGCTGGTGGGCACAGGACTGTGTGCACCTTCTGTGGACATTCATGCTGACAGCAGTGGTCCCTCAGGGCTGGGAACAGTTTGCTATTTTCTGTGCTTAGTTAGTGCTGGCAGCTCCAGTGTGGGGGCAATGAGCTGGCAGGGGCAGGGTTGGTGGGTTGCATGCCTGCCAATGTTCTAAAAACAATGATGTTTCAGAAGGGGAAGAGAAGCAAGCTGCATTCACGATGGCAGCAGTGGTACAGCAGGGTGCATACATTCACATGTGCCAGTCAGGAAAGGAAAGCTAGGCCTGCCCATGTACACATTCAACATTCACTGGCAAAGCAATGTGGGGGGTGGCCATGACTGAGTGCCCTGCCTCCATTAGATCAACAACGTGGCACAGGTTGTCTGCAGTGGAGGGAGCCATGGGCGGGCAGTACGTGTCTGCAGTGGCCACTTTGCTGGAGCACTGTGCTGGAAAGGCACAACCCGCCAACACAGGAGCAATAATGGGGGACCCTAGGATGTACTGAGAGGTGGCACTGTAAGCAGACAAGGTCAGGCTGGAGCCCTGGGATAGGCCAGTGGTCTGACGGGTGCTCAGATCAGATGGGTCACATATGTGGGCAAGATTTCCCTGTAGAGTTCAGTTTTGACAGCTCACCTATGGCTAAAGCCTCTTGTAAGAAAAAGTTGAGTTTTGGGGGATGGGCATCCCTGGCCATGCTCCACTACAGATGCTCCTGCACCCACCCGTCTGGCCTCTGCCCCATTCCCAGTTGGAGTTCTGCCCCTACCACTTCTCTAAGCTGCTTCCTCTGCCATCTCAAGTGTTCACGTTGATCAAGGGATCTCCTCCTGCCAGGAATCTAGAGGCCCAAGGTGAGAGGGGTTTGCTTCTTACCCATTCAACTAAGACCTTCTCAGAGGGGTCATTGGGGGCCAGGAATGAGTCTGAGTCTGCGGGAGACACATGCAGGGTTCCCAGTTTTCTCTCCCTTCAGCCCAACCTCTGTGTCTTCCCGCTGTCCACTCTCAGTGCCTCCTCTCTGAAAATCTGCTATAAGTGTGCCAGTCTTTCCAATGTCCCAGTCTTTCAGTGGGAGATGTTCGTCCTGGCTGTGTCTAGCTGGCTATTTTAGAGTAAGAAAAAACTTCTGGGATATTTGTAAGAAGAAATATCTAATCTAAGCATTTTTCCAGATAATAGTATCACTTTAAAAATAGACTACAAATAAGCTTTGTCAAATGTAGGGTTTAAGAGATTTACATTCAAATCATAATTTCATGTATAAATATCTTAAACCTCTAAAAATGCATATTATATTTTGAATATGTTCTCATTCTTATTAGGATCACTAAGTATGCTTATATATTTTGATGTGCAGTAGTAAAATGGCACGTTTTAGTTCACAGCCCTGGAAGGAACACGGAAACATGGTTTCCACTCATGGTATAACAGACTATACTAAATACGGTAGTGAACAAACAGCATGCTGCTAATTCCTATAAGGACATTACATTAAAAATAAAATCCTATATTGCACAGGAAAATAAAACCAAAATACTACTTCTTATATCTTTACCCAGACAATAGTCATGGACAGGTGGGTGCTGGTCACAAGAGTGCAATCACTCCCAAACACACATTTCGAGTCAACCAAGCAGCTAGTAAACCAGACATTTAAGGTGTCATGTACCTTTTGAGAGGAAATAATATATTGTATAGAAAAATTTCTTGATCAGGTTTCAGATATATTAGTTATCCTCCAATACCTTGAAACCAATTCAATTTGTCACAGCTCAATATCCTTGTCATTTCCCATAGACTGTTGGGTTTTAAATCAAGGCCAACACTGCAACTAATCTTTCGTGGGAAACAAAATTTATAGTATTACAGTAAGATCCAATTCTCAAGGGGATTTAAATCACTTGAATAATTCATTCTGAGTTTTTCCCTAGAGTTGTGAAAAAAAAAAAAAAAGACAAGTACAAGTATGTTTAGTATTATAAGTAATAATATTACAGGAAAAGCACGAATGTTGAACAAAACACGTTGCATTTCACAGTTGCTAGACACTGGATATAAAGAAAAAAATGTTTTCATCTAAGTTACTTATGTGATAAATGAAGGAACTATTTAAATCCCTTTACCTTCTTAATTCCTGGGATGCCCATCATTCAAGGAGAGTCTTAAACAACCAAAGATATACATGACGTGTCCAGAGAGATCAGAAATAGCTCACTAAGTGTCAACTAAAAATTCTTTTCTAATTATCTTAAAAATATAAAATATAATACATTGAATATGTATATGATTTCTTTATATTAAAATATTTATGCACTGAGAGAATTTCAGACTTCAACTTCAAAAAATTATGTAGATGGTAACATTACACACATTATAAAGCAAATAGAATATGCATTTGTCTAAGTTATTCAGATTGTTTAAGCAAATCATATAAAGTTTTCAAATTTCTGTGTCACTGTGTACCTGTAGGAATTTTGGTAACAGGAGATGCAGTAGATAACCCACTATGCTAAAATATGCAGTGCCTATTTGGCAACAACCCACCCCTGTTTTCTCTCCCTCCTTCCCTACTTAATTTTCCCTTTACCTGACTTCTGCCTCCTTGAGTCTGCATACTGTATTAGGGAACTTCAACTCCCGCAACAAAATAGCATAGACAGGGTGTCTTAAGATAGTCCAAGAAGAGGGTGCCAGCATGGCTGGGTGCTGTCAACGGTTCTCTTCCTGGCCTGTAGATAGCTGCCTTCCTGCTATGTTCTCATGGTAAAGAGAGATCAATCTCTGGTCTGGTGTCTTTTTTTCTTATAAGTGTACTAATTCTATTGCATCAGGACTCTACTTTTACCTCATTTGACCTTAATTACCTCCTTATTAAAGGCTGTATCCCCAAGACAGTTTCACAAGGGTTTAGTGCTTCAACATGAATTTGGAGGAGGCACAAATACTTAATCCATGGTATTCTGTTCCTGCCCTGCCAATCCATGCTCTTCTCATATTCGAAATATGTTCATTCCATCACAAAAGTCCAAAAATCTTAACTCACTCCAACATCAACTCTAAAGTATAAAGTCAAAGTCTAATCTAAATATTAGATACTAGTGAGACTTTAGGTATGATTTATCCTAAGAACAATATTTCTCTCCAGCCTTGAACCTGGGAAAGCAGACAGCCTATGTGCTTTCAAAATGCACTAGTGTATAGGTAAGGACAGACACTCTCATTGTAAAAGGAAAATTTGAGGAGGAAGAAAAATGACAGGTTTCAGCAAGTCAAAAACCAAGTAAGGCAAATTCCATTAGATCTCAAGACTCCAGAATTTTCTCTTTGGTGTATTATTCCACCCTTTAAGAGACCTTAAGGTCTCTTAAAGCTCTGATTTTTAATCTGTCCCATGTACAGTCTTCCTCATCTTAACTGCTGGCAACTCCATCCTTATAATTCAGTGAGCCAACCACTGAATTATAAGGGCACCAGGGACCATTTATTTGTTTGTTTTCATACTGCTAATAAAGATATGCCTGAAACTGGGAACAAAGAGAGATTTAATTGAACTTATAATTCCACATGATGGGAGGTTTCAGAATCATGGTGGGAAGCGAAAGGCACTTCTTACATGGTGGCAGCAAGAAAAAAATAGGAAGCAAAAGCAGAAATCCCTGATAAATCCATCAGATCTTCTGAGAATTATTTGCTATCATAAGAAGAGCACAGGAAAGACTGGTCCCCATGATTCAATTACCTCCCCCTGGGTCCCTCCCACAACACTTGGGAATTCTAGGAGAAACAATTCAATTGATATTTGAGTGGGGACACAGCCAAACCATATCAGACCAATTTTGTTGAAGACAATTTTTCCACGGATGGAAGTGGGAGTTGGATGGTTTGAGGATGAAAATGTTCCACCTCAGACATTATTTAGATTCTCATAAGAGGCATGCAATTTAGATCCCTTGTGTGTGCAGTTTACCATAGGATTCCTGTTCTTAAGAGAATCTAGTGCAGCTACTGATCTGACAGGAGGCAGAGCTCAGGCTATAATGCTTGCCGGCCCATGCTTCGCCTTCTGCTGTGCAATACAGTCCCTAACAGGCCATAAACCAGTTCCAGTGCACAGCCCTGAGACTGGGATCACTTTTCTAATTGATTAGGGTATGTACCTTCTTTCTCTAACATCATGTACCCAATACAATGCCATTAGATCTCAAGGCGCCAGAATTTGGAAGGGAGATAGATAACAGGATGTTAGGCAAAGTGTTTCTTCATACCTCTGCCTTTAAATGGCACTTGCCAATTCTGCCTAAAGTCAGCTTAGCATAACTAGTCATCTTTACCTTTAAAATGATGACATAAGTGGAGGAGCAGATGAGCTATCTGAGGACCACCATCATCTCGACCACAGCTCTTCCTTGGTCTGCATAAAGAGCAACAATATAAAAATTTCATGAATTATTTATTTTAGTTTTTCCTTGTACTCTAAACATTATTTGTACCCAAAAAGTAGTCAATATTGTACATATTCATTTTATGTCAGAATTACTCACATATTCATATCAGAGTTTAGTCATTTAATTTTCTTAGGACATATTTCAAAGCTGTTTTTGAAGTCAAGTAGCAAAAACTGTTAACTCTACCCTATAGAAGTTTTTAGTGAATGGATATCCAATGATGTCACCCAATCACCCTCCTTTAGGGAAGCAGCACACTTCAGACATTTAAAATTGGAGATTGGTAGAGATTTCTTGTAAACGTTTATCTTATCCGGAAATTCTATATTATAAACTACTACTTTTCATTTTCCCTTCCCTTTTGGACTGATATTTTATTGCTTGAAAAAGCCTTTAACTTGTGTATATATGTAACAGATTAAATCACATAAATTATTATGTCTCTTCAAAATACAATTGTCAATAAATAAATGTGTTGCAAACTCCACTTATTGGAGGCCTCACAATATCTATAGTCAACTCTGAAAATACATTATGACAGAATAATATTACTCAGAACTATTTAATCATTGAAATATTTTAAATATCATAAAAATTTGTGAGAAAATATATTGTCTGTTTATTGTATAAGCATCTTGCATGTTATGCCATTTCTCAATGATTTTTAAACAAAAAAAGTAGCAATGTTAAAACACAAGAGATGCATGTTTCATTAGTTTTTATTAAACAAATAAGTTAATAATTTTAAAACTGAAAATTTGTGAAAAATTAATCTCATTGCTTAATCAAGGCAATCATTGCTCTAGATATTTTTTCTGTTATTAAAATATGTTATTCTAAATAATATTCTAGAAAGTACACTAATTTCTTTTTCTTCTTTTTTTCATTTTTGAGATTGAGTTTTGCCCAGACTGGAGTGCAGTGGCACCATCACGGTTCACTATAACCTCCACAACCTGGGTTCAAGTCATTCTCCTGCCTCAGCCTCCTGAGTAGCTGGGATTACAGGTGCTTGGCACCATGACCGGCTAATTTTTGTATTTTTAGTAGAGACGGGGTTTCATCACCTCAAAATCCTGACCTCAGGTGATGCATCCGTCTCAGCCTCCCAAAGTGCTGGGATTACATGTGTAAGCCACTGTGCCCAATCACCTAATAATTTCTTGAGGTTAAACACCCCATATGATTCATCTCAAAGTCTTCCATACCCTATAGTACCTCAAAATGAATAGGAAATAAAAATGACCATATCTGCATTCTCAACTAAAAACTCTTCATGATTTCTGATGCTAATTTTATGTATATATTTATTTTTACACATCCATTGTATCCTCTCTATTTTATAACTTCTACGATGGAAAGTCTGAAAATATATTGCTGTGTAAGAATTAGTTTTAGTCAAGATCACCATTTGAAGGTATCAGTGTACATAACGTCAGTATTTTTCACCTCGAGAAATCATTCTATTTATTTTTGACTCTTGAATTAATTACTCTATGACACTTTCCTCTCCCATATAAAAACCATGGTTTTGTAAGTTTTCCGGTGAGTTCATGGCTATCCTGTGGTTTCTATGCCCTCTTCTTTTTACATGTTACTGTCTTTAATAGATACAAACATATACTCAGAAATAAAACCAGCAGCTGGATCTCTGGAATTTACAGTTCCCAGAGATCTCAGGAATCTATTATATATATTTGAACCAGCCCACAATTTTACCAACATTCTCAGCTCCTGAGCATCACATATAACTAAAAGTGGCTTAGGGACAAAGTTATAATGAGTAACAATAGACATATACTTTCATAAACAACTCTGGGATTTCATTTCAGGAATTAGAGTGTGTATTACTCATTTATGGATGAGAGTAAGAGGCACTCTCATTTCTAAACGTAAAAATGTCCCCAGCAACTTTCCTCTCTCACCCCTGCGAGCACATCTACTTGTGTGATGATAATTGCTTGATCAGTCATGGGATTTTCAGTTGGTTCATGGGGCACATGTGTAGTGTGTGTGCAGCATAATTATTTTTATTGGATAAACAGAATGACCATATGTGTATATCTCACCACTAGCTAACAGAATTTAGCATGGTGCTTGGCACACAGTAGGCAACCAATAAAAATATATTTACTGAGTATAAAATAGTGAAGATATTAACTCTAATTTCACTAGATTGAAAAACATATCACTCATGTAATATGAATTATCAAAACAATGTAATCTTCCAAGACACGCCACATATTAACTACATGATCCTAAACAACATACTTATGTAATACACCATATAATGTTGATGTAAAGATTAAGTAAATGTATATACGCATCACCTAGTGTCTACCAGACACATTGGAATAATTCGGTCTACATTTAAAACAAAAATAGATAGCATCAAAAACAAAAATTCACAAAAAGGGATTTTAGAAATTCTTTTTGAAAGGAAGGTTAAAATATTTTCTTAAGGCTTAACATAAATTCTTTAAGTATCTTTATATTTTCTTAATATAAAAATAATATTTGTAAGAAAGATCTGCTCTAAATCTTTGCAAGAAATGCTAGCTATTGTATTTATAAATACACCATGCTTATAAGTTATTAGGTTATCAAACTTTTCTAAGTTCCACCAGTAAGCAATAAACAAAAGGAGAGATACAAAGCCATCAAAATATTTGAGCTGAATAGCAACTTTAAAATATGCCGTATTAACTTCTCAAATTCTACAACTATGTGACATGTATTCCATTAATTTCTCTGGTGTATTACTTGTATGCCAGAGATTACAAAAGTGTTTACACAAATGTCAGGTACTTAAGTAGCTTTGTTTCTTTTTATATAAACATTGAGTACAGGCTTTGTTTTCTTCCTTCACAAAAACTAAGCTCATACATTTTATTTCGATCCTCTGGACAGTGTTCAAAAATAAAACAGACTTCTTTCCATATTCTCAGTTTAGCAGTGATCCATCTCCTGGATCGGAACAAACTAAATAACTGATCTAATTCAGGTCCTCATGGAAGACAAACTATACCTTTTAAAGTTGAATCATTAAAATTTTTAACTATTTCTGTGATTTCTCTCTTCCTTGACTAGTTTATTTAGAAACGATTTTCTTTTCTTTCCTCTATCTCAACTTCTTTTCTTGTGACTTTTCAGAATATGAATATGTCCATTCTCTCTTCTAAGCTTCATGAACTCTACCTTATTCTTCTGCATAGAAGCATCTAGAAAATGCCCAATACTTTACAATCCCTTTTACTTGCCTCAAAATTCTTCCTTAGAAACCTGTTTAATTTTCTTATCTAAGATCATGGGGACAAAATATGAATCTTCTTTGATAAAAAGTTGTTTGAAAATAATATTGTATATCATTGTGAGAATAACAAATGAAACATCCAAAGAGCAGTGAATTTTATTGTTGGAATCTCAATAATGAGTTGGGAGCAGAGGTTCACACTTGCAATCCTAGCACTTAGGGAGGCCTGAGGTGGGCATATGTCTTGGGCTCAGGAGCTTAGCCAGGCCAGCATGGCAAAATCCCATCTTTACTAAAGATACAAAAAATACCCAGATGTTGTGGCATGCACCTGTAGCCCCTGCTACTCAGGGGACTGAAGCAGGAGGATCGCTGGCACCTGGGAGGTTGAGGCTGCAATGAGCTGAGATGGTGCCATAGCACTCCAGCCCGGGTGACAAAATAAAACCCTGTGTGGAAATAGAATCTCAATAATGAATTTTGCCTGTGCATGCCTTTTTAAAACTTAGGCACAATTTTACTCCACAACTACACATTGAGATCATACTATGTCACAGGCATGATGATAAATATTTAAAACGTACACAAAATGGGCTGGGCACGGTGGCTCATGCCTGTAATCCCAGCACTTTGGGAGGCTGAGGTGGGCAGATCATGAGGTCAGGAGTTCAAGATCAGCCTGGTTAACATGGTGAAACCCCGTGTCTACTAAAAATAAAAAAATTTGTGGGCGTGGTGGCTTGTGCCTGTAATTCCAGTTACTCACAAGTCTGAGGCAGGAGTATCCCTTGTACCTTGGAGGCGGAGGCTGCAGTGAGGTGAGGTAGCACCACTACACTCCAACCTGGATGACAGAGTGAGACTCTGTCCCAAAAACAACAAAAAAAGTACACAAAGTGTTTCTCCCCATTGAACTTTAAGACTATTGAAGGCTAATGAAAATAAAGTTGAATATAAATAATGATATTTTGAAAGTATAATGATATTTGGAAAGACTCTGTCCCGAAAAACAAAACAAAAAAGTACACAAAATGTTTCTCCCCATTGAACTTTAAGACTATTGAAGGCTAATGAAAATATAGTTGAATATAAATAATGATACTTTGAAAGTATAATGGTATTTTGAAAGTAATGCTTTCAAAAACGATGAAAAAAAATCCAAATTTGAACTACAAAACAAACATTGCCACAATGAAAGACAAAAACAAATGAGAACAAAAGCAGGGAAAGAAAAATCAGATACGTCAGTTTAGTATCTCCTAGCTTCTATAAAATATAACAGAAAGCACTCATCTGGTTCTTTGCATATTTATTAAGAAAAATAGCATTTGTTCTTCAGATTACTATGAAGAAAGAACTGTACATACATAGCCAAATTATTGTAGTAAATAAACCACATAGCCTTCAGGCCATGTTGCCTCACTGCTCATTACTACAGATGGAATACTGAGATGGAAGAGGGTGATAACTATTATTCAAAAGATATTGGGAGCTGGGATTGCCACAAACTAGTCAGTCTTTTGCCTTCCACTAGAGGTGGTAATAAAACAGGAAACCAAAAGTGCAATAAGCACTAAATAAATCATCACATATATAAATATACAATGAAAATTTTTATGAATAGAAGATAAAGATTAAAGAATCTTTTTATTACAAAGATACATGCATGTGTATGTTCATTGCAGCACTATTCACAATAGCAAAAACACAGTATCAACCCAAATGTCCGTCAATGATAGGCTGGATTTAAAAAAATGTGGTACATATACAGCATGGAATACTATGCAGCCACAAAAATGAAAGAAGCTCAACATCACTAAACATTAGAGAACTGCCAGTCAAAACCACAATGAGATACAAACTCATGCCAGTCAGAATGGCATAGTATTCCATGCCCTTTGCAGGGACATGGATAGAGCTGGAAACCATTATCTTCAGCAAACTAATTCAACAACAGAAAACCAAATATTACATGTTCTTACTTATAAGTGGGAGCTGAACAATGAGAACACATGGAAACATGGAGGGGAACAACACACACTGGGGCCTGTCAGAAGTGGGATAGAGAAAGGAAGAGCATTAGGATAAATAGCTAACACATGCTGGGCTTAATAACTATGTGATGGGTTGATAGATGCAGCAAACTACCATCGCAAATGTTTACCTAAATAACAAACCTATATATCCTGCACATGTACCCCAGAACTTAAAGATAAAAATGGAAATTTTAAAAAGTTAAAAATAATATATGTATTATATAAATTATATATATATTATATAACATAAACATAAAAATATGTTTAAGTTTAATTTATAAATATTTTAATTCTATATAAGTTATATATTATCTCTTTATTATATATGTGTATATGTGTATATAAATATACACATATTCATATACACATATACACGGTTTAGAGAGTCTTGTAGTGGGAGGGTTTGTGGTCTAATATAGCCAGGAAAAAAACAACTTTCATTTTTACTAGCTATATTCTTCTATGTATCAATTCAGTATCCAGCTATTATACCCCAAAACATGTTAAAAAACATTTAGTGAAACATTTAGATATTGCTAAAAATGTATCTCCAGTGTCTTTCTTTATTGGTACTCTTATGCTACCAATTTGTACACCTTAAACTGTATCAATCACCAAATATACACATATTTATTTTTCTATCCATTAGTCTTCTACCTTAACTCTGAATTATGTTAGGTCTAACTCCTGACCCAATAATATAGGTGTCCAATACAGGCTAATGGATAATGGGAATTATTTCTTAAGAATGTAACCTGTGTGGGAAGGGAACATCACACACTGGGGTCTGTTGGGAGCTGTGGGGTTAGGGGAGAGAGAGCACAAGAAGGAATACCTAATGCAGATAATGAGTTGATGGGTTCAGCAAACCACCATGGCACGGGCGTACTTAGGTAAAAAACCTGCACATTTTGCACATGGATCCCAGAATTTAAAGTATATATATTAAAAAAAACAATGCAACCTGTGTAAATCGCATCTTTTTTTGAAATCTGGACTCCATACACACACACACACACACACACACACACACACACACACACACAGTAACTATATGTAGTAGTTGATACAGTGTACGCATGTACCAAAATATCCAGTTGCCTGCTCTAAAATATATACAATTTTTATTTGTCCATCATTCCTCAAGAAATCTGGGGAAAATGTGGGATCAAAGATTACTTATGTCAGAACCAAGTTATTTTTCCAGTAGTCTATCATGAATTTAGTGTTTCACAAAGCTGCATAAAAATTTTGATGTGCATGTGTTGGCTTTTCATTGCTTTGAATAGAATGAAACATGTTTTTTATTGACACATAATAATTTTTTTATTTATGGGATACAATGTGATGTTTTGATATATGTGCTTGTTGTAGAAATAATGAATGAAGCTGATGGGCTTATCCATCAACTCATCTACTCATTTTTTGTTGTGAGAACATTTAAAATCTACTATTTTAGCAATACCCGCTTTTTTGAGGGACCAATAATTGCATCTCTTTACTTATTTGAAAACATGCTTACTCTTTATCAGTTCATTACTCTTCACATTAAACTGCTTCACTTTCTGAGACACTTAATCCAATTTTACCAAATCTTGTGGAGTTTGCTCCTTTAAAATCACAAGATTATACAAAGCTAAATGACTGGTTCAAGATTATTTCAGCCCGACTGGAGTACTATAAATATATTCCTGAGAAAATTGTCAGCAGCCTCTGTGTCTCTGTTTGTCTGTCTGTCTCTCTCTTTCTCTTTGAGACAGTCTTGCTCTGTCACCAAGGCTGGTGTTCAGTGGTGTGATCTGGGCTCACGGTAGCCTTGACTTCCTGGGCTCAAGCAATCCTCCCACCTCAGCCTCCCAAGTAGCTCACACTACAGGCACATTCCACCATATCCAGTTTCTTTTTTTGTAGAGGTGAAGTCTTGCTGTGTTGCCAGTGCTGGTCTCCAACTCCTGAGCTCAAGCCATCTGCTTGCTTTGGCCTCCCAAAGTGCTGGGATTGCAGGTGTGAGCTCCCATGCCTGGCCAAATAGCCTCTGTGTTCCAAGTATCCAAAGTTCAATTAAGATTTTTAGGAAATATATGGATTCTCTCCTATTTTTACAGATGTTTCTAATTAAATTTTAATATGATTTATATCTTCTTCATTTCTAACATGTTAAACAATTTAAAAAAGAAAACACAAAGCCATATGGAAAATGTTACTCAATGAATTTCTACCTTAACATTTTTTTTACTTTGTATAGAATACCTTTCTTCTCTTTATCTGTATTATGTAAAAATCATGGCTGGTCAGTGGGCATTATGATTAATAGACAGATTGAGTAAAAACTGAACTATAGATAGGTATAGATACACCATGGGAAAGTTTACTGTGTTTAACATGTAATTTAATCTCTGAATTTCTAAGTGACATTAAGTATCTCATGTTTCATCATTAACCTGCCTTTCAACGAGTACAAAATTTCAGCATTTCTAATCACGTTTACTTAAGAATTAGTAAAGTGAAGAGGATATTTTAATAATGTGCTGCATGATTTTGGACCTGCAATTATGAACATGAAAACAATTTTTGTTTCAGAAAGTCATTTAACATATTCCAAAAAAGATTAAAAATTAAATGTTAACACAATACTATACATTCTCAGTTATATCTCACTGACAGCATAGACTTATTTCCTGGAGCTGCTGTAATTTACCATTAGGCATTTTCATTTTATTTAGTAATCTGATTTAACCTTTAATAGTTTTCGCTGTCATTTGAGCACAACAATGATATTTAGCTTGATTTTCTTTTATTACATTCAGTAGGGAATTTACTTTTTATGTGTTTTCATTTCTCTTTATCTATTACCCAGAGGTGTTTTTTTTTCTTTTATTCTTTTCTGTGCAATTGATAAAGCACAGCAAAAGCTGAAAGAGAGCCATGAGAGCCCTCTTTTGGAGAAAGCACTACTATTCAGATACACACACACACACACACACACACACACACACACACACACAATTCTGCCTGTTTTACAGTGTTCCTCAATAGTTGGGATATTTTCAAAATCAGGTTTTTCTAATTTTATAAAGTTGTGCAATACAGGCTGAAGTCATCAGCATATGCGTGTGTGTGTGTGTGAGTGTGTGTGTGTGTGACAGATTTAAAGACAGGTAAAGGGAGAAGTATAGAGTAATTTAATTTGTAGACTAAATTGATAATGTGACTAACTTTTATACTTGCTTGCTGCTCATAGGTATCTTCCATATAAACTTCCATAGACCTTGAAAACCTTTAAAATTCTGTTATTCATAATAAAATAAAGCAGAAGTAAATTTAAAATAAATAAGCGCATTAATGTTAGCATGATCATAATTTAAATCTCAGTTTAAATTATTTTATGATGTCTATGGCAGATATTGAAAATGTGGATAAGGATTTTTAAAAGGGAGATAGAAATCATTAACACATTTATTCATTTTTTTCACTAATTTATTGATATGACATACTTTTTAAACTTTTGTTTTAGGTTCATGTGTGTATGTGCAGGTTTCTTATAGAGGTAAATTGAATGTTACAGGAGTTTTGTTGTACAGATTAGTCTCCCAAGTAATAAATATAGTATCCAATAGATAGCTTTTTAATCCTCACTTCCTTTCATCCTGCACCCTCAAGTAGGTCTCAGTGTCTGTTGTTTTCTTCTTTGGTCTTATATACTCAGTGTTTAGCTCCCAATTATAAAGTGAGAACATGTGGTATTTAGTTTTCTTTTCCTGCATAAGTTCACTTAGGATAATGGTCCCCAGTTCCAACCATGTTGCTGCTGAGGACATGATCTCATTTCTTTTTATGGCTTTGCAGTATTCCATGGTGTATCTGTACTATCTTTTCTTTATCCAGTCTGCCACTGATGGGCCTTTAAGTTGATTTTATGTCTTGGCTATGATAAATACTGCTGCAGTGAACATATGCATGCATGTGTTTTTATGGTAGAATGATACTCCTTTATGTATAAATCCAATAATAGGATCCCTGGACCAAATGATAATTCTACTTTGAGTTCTGTGAGAAATATCCAAACTTCTTTCCACATGGCTGAATTAATTTACATTCAAATCACCTGTATATAAGTGTCCCCTTTTCTCTGGAATCTGGAACCTAACATCTGTAATTGGTTGACTTTTTAACTCTGACTGGTGGGACTTGCTCTCTTATTTTGTCTTTCATTTGCATTTTTCTAATGGTTAGTGGTATTGAACATTTTTTAATAGATTTTTTGGCCACTATAGGGTTCTTTTGAGAAGTATCTGTTTATATCCTTTGCTCACTTTTTAATGGGATTTTCTTTTTCTTGTTTGCTTAAAATCCTTAGAGATTCTGAATGTTAGACTTTTGTTGGAAGAATAGTGTTGAAATATTTTCTTCAATTCTGTAGGGGTCCAGTTTCAATTTTCTGTATACAACTAGCCAGTTATCCAAGCTCCATTTATTGAATATGGAGTCATTTTCCCATTGCCTGTATTTGTTGAGTTTGTGGAAGATCAGACGGTTGTAGGTGTGTGGCTTTGTTTCTGGGATTCCTATTCCGTTCCATTAGTCTATGTGTCTGTTTTTATACCAACACCACGCTGTTTTAGTTACTGTAGCCTTGTAGTATAGACTAAAGTTAGGGAATGTGATGTCTCTGGCTTCATTCTTCTTGTTTAAGATTGCCTTGGCTATTTTGGCTTTTTTTGGTTCCATCTAAATTTAAAAATAGTTTTTCTAATTCTTTGAAGAATGTCATTGTTAATCTAGTAAGAACAGCACTGAATCTATAAATTGCTTTGGGCAATATTGCCATTTTAATAATATTGAGTCTTCCTATCCATGAGCATGTAATATTTTTCCATCTATTTGTGTAATTTCTGATTTTTTTGAGCAGTGTTTTGTAATTATCATTGCAAAAATCTTTCACTTCCCTAGTTAGCTCTATTCATAAGTATTTTATTCTTTCTGTGGTCATTGTAAATGGGATTTCATTCTTGATTTACCTCTCAGCTTGGATGTCATTAGTGTATAGGAATGCTACTGATTTTGGTACATTGGCGGTATCCTCAGAATTTCCTGAAGTTGTTTATGAGATCAAGGAGCTTTAGGACACAGTCTACAGGCTTTTCTAGGTATATAATCATATCATCTGTAAATAGGAATAGTTTGACTTCCTCTCTTCCTATATGAATACCTTTTCTTTCTCTTTCTTGATTGCTCTGGCCAAAACTTCATAAAAATTTTACAAAATATATTGTGAATGCTGTCTTAAGAGGCAGGCATTCTTTGGGACCTTACATGAATTTTGTCTTTAACCCGTGTCTTTAAACCTTGCTTTCTAGTTGGGAGATAGGTTAAAAAATGCAAGCATAATAAAATAATGAAATAAAACAATTATGACTTCCCATAAGTGCTGTAAAGAAAGAAAATATAGTATTGAAATAAAGAATAAATTGCCTGTTTTAGGTGACTTACATTTGATAGGAATGGCTGGACTCTGGTACTCTTGCTATACACAGTCTTTGGTGGGGGACTTGCCTGGCAACAAGTTGTCTCAGCTTAAAAGCTGTAGCAGGTTTTGGAGGCACTGAGGATGAAGATTATCAGCTGATTTCACTCCTTGTAGTCACATGGAATTACTCATTTGAAAGAACATCTGAGTGTTGTATTTTTATGACTACTTACAAATTACAAGTTTGGTATACAAGCCTTTGAGCTGCTTGGATGCTGAGTAAGAATACGTAAGAATTAAGGAATAAACTTGTCAATAGCAATGTATGAAAGAGAACAAATAAGTTTTGTAGCAGTTTATCTGATTTGTAAGTTGAGGAAACTGTGTTTTCAGTATTTTTAAAATTTCTTTCTTCAGTTTTATATAACAGATAGTACAGAATTTTTGATCGCCAAATAGGATGGCAGAGAAGTGAATGAAATGCAGAAGAAGAAAAATAATTTTAAAAAACACAAGATCAATTCACAAAAGAAGATAATTAGGCCCAGAACAGAAATAGAGTAAATGGAATTTAATAGGACAAGTAGTAGTTATTTTACTGCTTTGAGGAGGAAAAGAAGTTGAGTACTTTTGCAAGGGAAAAAGTAGATTTACTGTTGCAAATATAAGAGGGTTTCAGATTTTGCACTTATATTTTCTCAGTGGATTATGATGTAGAAATGTGAGAGAAGGAACCAATTCTCATCCCAAAAAGAAAGAGTGCAAGCTTAAGAGTAAATAATAGTTGATTTTCAGATGGCATTAAATGACCAACTAAGATCTGTGAACATAAATAACATATATGTTTGAGATTTTGTAAGGCATTATCAATGGGAGATGAGAAAGGCAAGGGAATCTCAATAACATCTATATTGAGGGACGATACATTATCAATAATATTGTTATGAAGTCAAAGAATTTTAGCTGTAAATTTCCAAGAACAAGTTATATGAAAGGATCGGAGATGCTTGTGTAGACAGTAAAATATTTGCAGTAGAGATTTCAAAAGTGATTCACTCTGTCGTAAAACTGGAATGGCTGGCTGAAGTGGAATGGGGGAAATTGCCAGTAGAAATAAGAACACCAAAGAATGAACAAGCCCTGGGACTGACAGGTCATCTTCCAAGATGACGGGTAGACATTAGAATACAGGCTGTTATCCAGGAGCTAAAATCTTTAAGAAATGAAATGGAATGGCTAGAAGATTTGATTGGTGAAGGTCAGGGACTGTCAGGAGGGATAGATGGTATCAGGAGGAATGGATGATATCGTACATACTCTGAGGGGTAGGATTGGTTTATTTTATTCCCTCCACTCCTATCCCACCCAGCCAAGAGTTGAATAAATGAAATGCAAAGTAAAATGTGGAACCAAAAGGTCACCAACCTTATCTTACATTTGCTTTCTGCTGGGCATTAAGTCCATGAGGTCACTAATATTTGGATAAACTTCAAAACTGATAGAGGCAGAAACAAAAAGAGGAAAAAGTATCTAGATGTAGTCTTTGTGGGAAAAAAAAAAAACTATTGGGTGTCTGGATGAGTCATCCAATTTTAGAAATTTTTTAGTCTACATTCTTTATGTTACCTATGAGAAAACCAAAGCATGTACAAAATAAGTGATTCTCAAGGGCATACAACTTGATACTAGCAAATTCTGGACTAACCATAGGTTTTTGATACTCAGTCCATGTTCTTTCCTGTAGTTGGGTTTATTCAGAAGAATTTATAGGAGACAACACATCTCCTAGATTAATTTTAATATATACTGTAAAACCTATGGGAAGCAGTCAGTAATGTTCTTTGGTTGTAGAGAGTGCTTTTCCATAAGGATGCTTGACAATTAGGAAATAGTGACGGCTCTATTATGCATACATTATTTGAATATAGTAACTTTTTAATTCTAAAATTCCATGGCATTTACACAAATTGATGCTTCAAAAGCAGCAACATTACCAAAATGTTGTCAATATAATCTCAAAGTGAGTATGCTTGCAACTGGTTATTTTACCAATTTTGTTTCTGTCTGAAAAGGTCCTTTCCCTGGCTGAAGGTAAGTGGGAAGAAAACACAATGATGTTCTTATTTGTGGTTTAGAGACTGATCATAGCATTGCTCCATCTATAAATTAGCTTCTATGAGAGTCCCAGAAGTCCTGCCAAAAGTCCACTGTCACAGTTTATTGGCTAATCAGCAAGGAATTGAAATCTTGATTGCCTTTATTTGTTGGCTGATTGCAACACTGAGATAGGAAGTAGTGGACAGATTAATTAATTTGTGCTGGAGAATCCAAAGTTAATCTAAGAAATGCTGTCGCTTTGATTGATGGCTGTGGGAGAGAAGAAGTCTTTAAAAATCCTCATGAATCGTCACTCTGTAAGCACATAAATACAAAAATGTTTGTCTATGTCACTGATTGAATTCTGCTGAATGATATTGCATACTAATGTTTACGTGTGCATAACAATTACCCAATGTTTTAATAGTGGGCTACGAAGGACATAGAAGAATGGAAAAAATATATCACTAGAAAACAATTGCATCTGTAAAAACTGCCATACTCAAGAAATGTAAAGTGCCACTTTACTAACATATTATCTCACAATTTTTGTGTAATTCTTTGTGGAATGTTTTAACTTGTCAAAATAATTTATTTTACAACTTGGTGCTACCTTCTACTTACACACCTATAATTGCTGGATAGTGTTTTTTTCTAAAAGAATCAAAGCAAAGCTTTCACGCTTACACAATCAGTAAGAAAAGTGAGGAAGCATAGGTGCTTCATGATTCTTGTACCTTGCTCATGGCTTTCTGCTGAGCATTGGAGAGGAGAGAGAATGAAAATTACACGAACTTTGATAGATTGAATTACTTATCTCCAAATTTAATCACACTTAAAGATGAAGTATCAGTAAGGGACCTTCATATTTTATATCTATAATTTTTTTCATGACCACTAAGATGAAAGAAAAACAGAATCATAGATTTACTATTTTTTCTCCAAGTGCAACTTTATTCCTTTATTTTATATATAAAGGATATAGGTTACTCAGTGTTTTAATTTCTTGCAGTTAATCACCTTAATTAATGATATCCTGGGAGAAGATTTTGGTTTTGCTTTCTATATCACAAGTTATCTTCTCTTTTCATAAAAGGGAAAAAATTCTCAAAAATGAGAAAAATAAAATTGGAAGAAGAGAATTAATGTATCACCATTGAATCATTTAACAGGCATTTGTGGACCACCTAAAATCATCAGGACTTGTACTAATGTGCTAGGAACTGTTTGAACAAATAAACCTTGGTTTTATGGGCTTAGAACAACATAAAGCAAATAAAAACATAAACACACACATGAGAAAAGTTTGAATGATATGCATAGATTATTTCCTGGGGAAAACTGTTAAGAAATTTTACTGTTTTTAATATAATTTTCCTAAGTTTTTTTTTTTTTTCCAAGTAATTTTTACCTCTCCTGCTTCTGGCTTTTTAAGATAAAGTGTGCATAGAAATTAACTTGCATTTTAAAATCATTTTGGGGATATTTGAGTTAAAACATCTCATCAGATGCAAAAAGTGCAGCTGCTGTTACTAAGTCAGAGTCATTCAGGAATTCCATTCTTGGGGTAGAGAGAACTGTTATTCTACATTTCCTTCCATTTTTTTCAAACCTTTGTATTGTCTTTTGCTGGAAGTGTGTGTCAGAGAGATCTTCCCTGGGTGGTTCCCAGCTTCACTTGTTTGCATTTTTCTGTCATTTCTCTTCCTTTATGTCCTCAAATAGGGATGTAAATACATAAAGATTTAGCATTTCACCTCTGAAACTTCTAATTTAGAAAATTCAACAAGATGTAAGAATATATAAAGCGGATTTTATATATAGTCACATTTATAAGTAAATTGAAAGTATGTTGTTCATAATGAAGAAAATGAAGTTCAATTTTTTGCTGTGAGTCTTATGTAGAAAAGAGGAGGAATTTCAGTAACAGTGTCAACAAGAATAGTAATATGATGAGCTATGAGTTATCTCACTGTGTCACGAAGAACTTGTGTGTATTAGCTCATTTAATCTTAATAGGACTATGAGATAGGCACTATTAAACTCCTTAAGTTCTTCCCCACTTTATTTACAGGGCTGATGTGAAACATCAAAAATAATAAACAAATTCTCTAAGAAAGTAATATCCAAAAGTTGAAAATCATAGTTTTGGTCATTATAAGGATTTTAGTCGGGAGCTTTGAATTTAAATCTGCCTTTATGATGGCCCTAGAAAATCTTTTCTGTGAGAACTGCATTATGAAAAGTGATACCCTTTGACACCAAATGCTGGTGATGAAGTGGAGCAACATTTCACTCTGCACTGCTGATGGGAATGAGACGTGACACGGCCACTTTAGAAGATAGTTGGGCAGGTTAAAACCAAACTACCCCTATTATGTGATCCAGGAAACACACTCCTGCACACAAACAAGGACATCTATAGAAACTTTATTTCAGTCCACCTTACTCCTGGGAAATGCATTCCAAGACCTCCAGTGGACACCTGAAACTATGGATAGTACTGAGATCTATTTGTACTCTATTTTCCCGTACATATATATCTGTGATTAATTTGTAAGTTAGACACAGTAAGAGATTGACAACAATCAAATAGAACAATTATAATAATATAGTCTAATAAGTTATGTGATTGTGGTCTCTCTTTCACTCTGTTATTTTACTTAACCTATTTTAGGACCCCCCATTGTCTACTGGGGACAATTGAAACTATGGAAAGTGGAACAGTGGATAAGCTGGCAGGTACCATTGTATTGCCAAAACTTAGAAGCAACCAAGATGTTCTTCAGTAGGCAAATGAATAATTGAGAAACTTCCACACGATGGAATGTTACTCATGTGTATATGAGTAACTTTGAATGATGATGATGTGTCAATTTAGGTTCATCAGATGTAAAAATGTATAACTCTGGTATGAGTTCTTGAGGCTATGGGGGAGTCTACGGGTATGCAGGAGCCAGGGGGTATATGAGAACGCTGATTTCCATTCGGTTTTGCTGTGAACCTAAATTTTTTCTAAAAACAAAATCTATTCCAAAATAGTTTTATCACTTTTGGAATTTACATGCTGCTTCAGACATTTTCAGCTTTTTCTATTTGTCAAATTTGGTGATAGAGTTTTGATTGTAAATAAATATTTACTTCATTTCAAAAAAGTGGTTAGTTTTTCAGCTTTGTTTTAAATATCAATGTGAAGCATAGGAAAATTAAAGTTTAAATTTTCATGTTATTTTATATGCTTACCACAGCTGTTGTCTTTTTACAAAAATAGTTATTGAAGTATAATTGATGTAGATTAAAAGCATACAAATAAATACGGCTTGATACATGTATATGTCTGATATATCATCCTAACAATGATGATAAATATGTTTTTATCCTGAAAGTTTTCCTCAAATGCTGTATTAATCCCTATGTTTCTTTTCTCCCTGGTCCCACTCAATTCTGGACAAAAACTGATGTGGTTTATGTCACTACAGACTAGTTTGATTTTCTTGGGTTTTACTAAATAGATTTGTAAAGTATTCATTGATTTTTTGTGTGCAGTTTCTTTCACTCAGCATAACTACAGTAAAATATATTGATGTTATATATGCAAATAGTTAATTATATCTTATTATTAAATAGTATTATCTTGTTGAGTATGTTATAAATTGTTTACTCACATTTTGGTGAACAATTAGAATTATTTCCAGTTTTAGCATATTTCAAATAACTACAATCATCTGTGCACAAATATGTATGGATATATACATTTATTTTGAGTAAAATCCAGGAACAAAGTGGCCAAATCATATGGCTGATACATATTTAATTTTGTGAGAAATTGCCAAATTTTTTGCCAAGTATAACATTTTACACATCTACCAGTATTTTAGCAGAGTTACAGTTTCTCCATATTTTTAACAACACTTAGTATGGTCAGCCTTATTAAATTTAGTCATTCTAAACAGAATCTTGAATTCAATCTTGTTGCAGTTTTCATTTATTTATTTATTTATTTATTTATTTATTTATTTATTTATTTTTTTTAGCCTGAGTCTGGCTCTGTCACCCAGGCTGGAGTGCAGTGGTGTGATCTCGGCTCACTGCAACCTCCACCTTTTGGGTTCAAACAATTCTCCTCCTGCCTCAGCCTCCTGAGTAGCTGGGATTACAGGCACCCACCACCATACCTGGCTAATTTTTGTATTGCTGGTATAGATAACGTTTCACCATGTTGGCCAGGCTGGTCTCAAACTCCTGACCTCAGGTGATCCACCTGCCTCAGCCTCCCAAAGTGTTAGGATTACAGGCATGAGCTACCGTGCCCAGCCTTACATTTCTTTAGTTATTGATGCTGTTGAGCATCTTTTCACATGCTTATTTGCCATTGGCTTATCTTAGCTGATGAAATGTCTGTTCAAATTTTTGCTCCTCTTAAAACAGACTTTTAGAAGTTCTTTGTGTTTTCCACATGCAACTTCTTTAACAGATATTTGATTTCCAAATATTTTCTCCCAGTATTTTTATTTACTTGCTATTTGCTTTCTAGTCATCTGTTCTTATTTTCTCTGCCTTTTTGAACTAACTAGGTATTTTTCATTATCTAATTTTATTTTCTTCATCGGTTTATAAGCTGTATCTCATTGTGCTATCATTTTGGTGGTTGTTTTAAGGTTGATTGTAAGTACTTTTAACTTATTCAAGTCTTCCTCAAAGTAACATTCTACCATATTCTATGTAACATTCAAACTTTACTGTGTTTCCTTCTTTCTTTTTACAGATCCATATTACCATCTGCTACCATTACCCTTCTACTTGAACAACCTTCTTTATTATATCGTATAGTTTGGGTCTGTGGGTGATTAACTCTTTCGGCTTTTGTGTATTTGAAAGTGTTTTTGCTTCATTTTTGAAAGATATTTAGATGTGAAATTCTAGGTTGACAGTATTATTTCCTTCATTATTCTAAAAATCTTGAATAACTGCTTTCTCATTTGTGTTGCTTCTGTTCAATCATACTGATTTTATTTCTGATTTAGCTTAAGATTTTCTCTTTCTCCCTGATTTTGGACAATTATAGTATGAGCAGCAGGAGCAATATGGTGCATGAGGTAATATTTTCTCCATTTATTTTATCTTCGGGTTTTTAAAAATCTTTTTTCAATCTGCGAGTTTATAGTTTACATCATGTTTGAAAATTATTTTTTACCCTTATTCATTCAAATATTTTTGTCTTCTTCCTTTGGTCCTCGAATTAGACACACATTAAGCCTACTTAATGTCTCAGTTGTCTCATACTGTGTTCAGTTTTTTGTTTTATAGTTTGATTTTTTATATATTTCATTTTAGTTTGTATTGCTATGTTATCAAGTTAACTTTTTTTCTCTTTTGTAATATCTAGTCTGCTACTAATCCCATCTAACATATTGTCTTTTTCAACTCAGATTTTAGTTTTCAGATCTAGATGTTAAATGTGGGCCATTTAGGGTATTAACTTTTCATCTCTGTACTTAGCTCTTTGACAATATAGGATACATTATAATTGTTTTATGTCATTTTCTACCAATTATAACATCTGTGTCAGTTTTGGGTAAGTTTTGAGTTTAAACTATCATTAAATTTTATTGTTTCTTTGGATATTAACCTTCTATGCATAGAAAGCATTGTAAATACTGCTGGGAAGAGCTGAATATTTTAATAATATTTCTACCTTATGTTACATAAAGCATTATTTATATTAGCTTTGTTCTATACAAAGCTATACACTAAAGTTACTCACAAAAATAAGAAAAAGTAAGTTGATTTGTTAGGCAAGACCAGAGCAGCCTTTAAGCTAGGTCTACTTACTCCCCACTAGAGGGGCAAGACCATTCTTCATTCTAGCCAGTTCTCTGAGTTTAGGTATGTTCTAGTCTAGTTGATCTAAACAGGTACTATTCCAGTTTGTATATGAAGGCTAGGAGAACTTCTTTATAATGTTTCACATGCTTTTTCCTTAGATTCAGAAAGTTTCCTTACATGCATTTTAATCATTACTATGCTGAAAGTTCCACTTGGACTCTTTATTGATCACTGGGGTTTTTATTCTGTGCACCTTTCTTCTAGTTGTTACTCTGCCTCACAAACTTTATCTATCTTAATCATTAATTTTCTGTCTCTCAGGGATTCCTTTCCCTTGTTGTCTGATGTCTAGTGCCTCAAATGCTATCATTTTAATGTTTCACCTATTTTCTCTTGTGGATTTGTTTCAGTTGAGAAAATAAATGCAGCCCCATTGATTTCATGTTGACTAGAGTCTCTTCTCTTGTATTTTAACATATTTAAAAGATAAGGTTTATGTTAGCTTCTAATCTATGAGAAAATAATTATGTAACAAAAGCTCTCAGCCATTCAAGATAATCAGAGGTAAGAAAGCTTACACAAAAAAAAACTAGGCAAAATGTAATCTATATTTGAAAAGACATATTGATGTGTCTTGAACTTGAGAAAAGGAAAAAACCTCATAAATACATAAATCAAAGAAAAACTGAAAATATATACATTTCCTGTTTTAAAAGTTTCTATCTAGCATGTAAATTGGCAAATAGAGTTTATTTTTGGATAATGTACAAATACAACTAATTCTGCAATCAATAGGTCAAAATCAATTGGTTTTTACAATATTTGCAAGGATGGTGAATTCTGTCAATTACCTCAAACACTATCTAACACAAACAACTATACCAAATGTATCTGGGGTAAGTAAAATTAGAATCCATTTTTAAAATAGTATCTTCATTGGTAGTTCAAAAAGCAAACCTTACAGCGTGATTAGTATTGTCAAATATATTATGTGTAAAATACCAATTAAATTACTACAACATTTGAAAAGATATCTTTTTTTATCACTAATGTTATTCATTTCTTATATTTCTAGTCTCTGAAGAAAAACCAGGATGTAAAGAAAGAAAATTGTATCTCTAAGAATATTTTGTTTGAAATTAACCTTCCAATATATCTCTGCATACACAATTATTTTACTGCGTTTAAAATGTGAATCAATACTAATGTATTGACAGTTTTGTCAATACTTACTGTTCATGGTCAAACATTTTACTGACATTAAAGAATGCAGAAAATGTATTTCAGTGTCATAGCCAGTGTGCATCAATCACATCTTTTCATTGCACTGTCCCATAAGCTGAGGTGCATGTTATTTCCCATAAGCTGAGGTGCATGTGATGCCTATGAAAATTTTACATAAATAGGAAATGACTCTTACATATGAAATTTCGTAGATATTTTTCTTTCTGCATTGGAAATGTTCTAAATTTATTTTACTGCAATTGAATGAAAATCTGTTCATTGCAGCACAATATACAAAAAAGAAAAAAGTTCAAAAAACCTAATTTATGTTATTTACAAGCTGATTACGGGATCATAAGTAGAAATCACAAATTAATATTCAATTTTAGTATTTGAAATGAGATAACTTTTTAAACCCTTCACAAATATCACCTTAACACCTGGAGATTGTCTTTCCCAAACAACTAAAACATTCAGACATTAGTAAAGAGAAAAATCTACCGAAGCTGTACATTGACAATTAAGATTAAAGTTGTAGTGACACTCCCAATAATGTGTCATAATAATGGAATTCCAAGTAACTTGGCAAAGAATGGCTTGTTTTCCATAGAGATGCTTAAGTTTGACAACAAGCAGAGCATTTAGGGACCACCACATTTCTAGATATTTTCTTCAGAGCATTCAGAGCATTACAAAAAATCATTACAAGAAATCACAAAAAAAATCACCAAAATATTCAGTGTTTTCAATCACTAATACTATAAACTATCAGTGTTCTTCCTAATATTAGACAGAAGTCAACCTTGGTAAGTAGAAAAGAAAGGCAAATAAGAAAGCAAAGCAAACATTTTCCTTTCTGGGTATTTGTTCATTTAGTGGCAATAATCAGAGTAATTTTTCCAAATGCAATGGTCTTTTGTTTCCTTTTTTCATTGTTGTTAAAAAAGTTTCTCATGTACTATATTAAACTTTACTTTGTTACACTGTGTACTAGTTTAATACCAAATTAGAATGCTAATGATTAAAATAATGAATTCAAAATCTCACTGACAGCCATCCAGAGCACTTAAAACACCAAACAGTAATGAGACTGTGATAATTTTAAAATGAGTCCACAAATTCCTCCACAGTCTTTCAAAAGATGGAACCTAATTACCTTCTCTTTTACAGAGGGCCAGATGTACTGACTCAATGACTCCTTTCTAATAAAAAGAATGTGGTAAAAGTGACAATGTATGACTTTCGAGATTAAGTAATAAAATATATGTAATCTCTTTTTCTCTCTCTTGCAAGAGAAAATTAGCTGCCATGTTGTTAGAATACTCAGGCAGTCTCATGGAGAAACCTACATAGCATGAAACTAAAAACTAAAGCCTTCTGACAACAGCCAGCAAAGAAGGAAACTGGACTGCTTGCAAACAGCAATGTGAATGAGACATCTCAGAAACTGCAGCCTCAGCCCACAACTTGACTGCAGCCTGAATAGTAGGCTCTGAGCCAGAACTACGCAGCTAAGCTGTTCTCAAACTCCTGACCTACAAAAACTGAGAATGCTTGTAGTTTCATGCCACTAAGTTGTGAAGTAATTTGTTATATAACAATAGACACTTTAAACATACATCTTACATTTAAAAATATAAAATTACTTTTTCAAAAACACTTCATTTTCTCAAAACAACTGTCTCATTAGAATATCCTACATATATGGTCTGAGATGATGAGTTGTCTAAATATAGAACCATATCATCTGCAAACAGAGATAACTTGATTTACTCTCTTCCTATTTGAATACCCTTTCTTTCCTTCCCTTGCCTGGTGGCTCTGGCCAGAACTTCCAATATTATGTTGAATAGGAGTGGTGAGACAAGGCATCCTTGCCTTGTGCTGGTTTTCAAAGGGAATGCTTCCAGGTTTTGCTCATTCATTCATGTGGGCCTTAAAACCTAGATGGGTTGTTAGGTACAGCAAGTCATCAGACACGTGTATACCTATGCAACAAACATGCACATTCTGTACATGTATCCCGGAACTTAAAGGAAAAATTTAAAAACCCCTCACATAGGAAATATGTATCCATATTATAAAGTGGTTTATTATATTGACTTTAAAACTGACTAATTTCAACAAAATTGAGTTTCATTCTTTATCTTTCTAATGCTAAATACAAAATATAAAGTGAATGATAGACTAACAGTCTGAGGTCATAGTAAAATGTCAAGACCAACAGAGCAAAGAGTTTAGAATTTGCTCCTATAAGCTTTGAGACAGTAAAATTCTTCCTCCTGCTTTGTTTGAACAATTTATTGAAATATTACATATATTATAATGTGTTTTTATATATAACACATATATATGTGCACAAGAACGTATGGAAAAGGTTCACCTTAATAAATTTTCAAAAGGGAAACATGCATGTGTAGCCCCTACACACACTCAAAAATCAGAGAAGTGCCGGCACCCGGAAGCAGCTCCTGGGCCACTTCCAGTCATTAACGAAGCAGCAGATTCACAAAGTTATCTAAGAAACTCCCCAGGGGAACTATGTCTAGTTAGAAACCTGGAATATTGACACAAGTAGTTATTTTATCTTGCATTTTCTTTAACAAAAAGGAAAAAGAGAAACACCACTGATGTAGAAACAAATTCAAACGGCATAGCAAGTGAGTGGGAACTCCGAGACAACTCAAATTTACACCATCGTGCTACTCTAAATTATTTCATGCAAAAGGTTTTACTCTAGTCCTCAGAGACATTTAAAAAAACAAACAGCAAAAACAAAAAGGGCAATAAAGATTTCCTATTATTGTGCTATAAATACTGAAAATATGTTTCCAAATGTGACAAGAAATATTACGAGTGATTGCAGATGCATAAATGAAGCAAGCGTAATACTCTTTCCTCAGAGGCACCGATAAAAAAAGACTATTATAAAGCACTACAAAATAATTTCTTTATCCAAAAGCTCTGAAGCAGTTATTAAACCAGCTGTTTTCAAAAGTACACAAATATGCTAAGTTGCAGTTGGGTAACTGTTAAATGTTAAAGCAGTGAATGATCAGCATGGAGCAGATGGTCTGGGAATGGGTGAGAAAATGGCAATGTTAATACCACCAGACTGAGATGTTCATTTGTGCTGTGGTATGCACAGACTGGGTGAATAATGAAGGTTCTGTAATAATTGTGTAAATCCCAACATTATTAAATTGATTCAGCTGGGGTTTTTTAATATATGTGAAGCACTTGATGTACTTGGAGAAATACCTCCTCTTTGGCTAAAGCTGTTCTCATTAACTCATACTGCTTTATTTGCTGTGACCTCAGTGTTTCTGTTAAGTAATGAGTGGAATAAGAATTAGAAATCCACTTTCAATCTGAGTATTAGAGAGGAGGGGAATGTTAAGAAAAGTGTCAAAGCATGAGCATTGCATGAATTTGGCCCACGGCATTAATTTATGTATCAAATGTGGTTAATGTTTATTTTACACTATTTAAAAGTTTATAATTAGACCTGCACTTTGGGGGTTTGAGAAAGTTGTTTTTTCTGATTCAATGTTTATTTTACCTGAGAGGAATGAAAGTCATATTCATATATCTCCTGGTGTTCAGTTTAACTTGAACATTCCATACCTTTCCTGCAGTATCACTTTATAAGTTTGTGAAAAGAGTTTCTGGAAGTCACAATTATTTACAGCAGTTTTTCTCAACCTTGATAATACTAATACTTGTGGGGCTGCCTTGTGCAGTGCAGATGTTTAATATCTCTGGCCTTCGTCCACTAGATGCCTGTGGCCAATACAACCAAATGTCCTCTGGGGGACAAGATTTCCCCCAACATCCACTCCTCATTGAGAACCAGTGACCTCTAGGCACCCAAAGGAAAATGTGCTTCATCACCTCTGGTGTAAAAAAAGCAAGAAAATAAAGATGTCATAAAATCAACAAGTTGAAATTTTTCATTAAACTTGGCTTTAAAATATTTGTACATAGAGTCCCGTGAGGCGAGATAAAATGCCACATATAGTACTCCACTTCTATGCATATGAACTATATGGCATTCTAAACTGTTGGGAAAGTAATGAGATTCAAAAATAAATGATCAAAGAGAATATGCAAGCTAAGTTTTTCTCAAAATAGTCTTTGGACAGTCGTTCACCGTGATGTTGTTAAAATTAAAGAAATCTGCAATCAATCAGATTTTGAGATACCCTAAATATCACATCTCAACATTGAATAGTTGTTTTGCACACAAGCATATTAAAGGTTCTAAAATATCTTATGGTTATAAAAAAAGCTTTCAATATTTTCGTTTGGCATATGTATGTGTGTATATGTATGAGTGTGTATTATGTTAACTCCTCACAGAAGTAGGGTTCTCCAGACTCATTTTAAACATTCAGAGGGAAGTCACAGGTCACAGAATTTACAGGATCTGCATCCTAAAACTCATGCAAGTTTTAATAGCCCCTTATTTATAACTTGCATGAGTTTTATATATAATATATATAAATAAAATAGCTTACCTTCTGCTATTTTGGACATTCTTTTTTTTTTAAGGGAGGAAAGAAGGGAGCATGCATTTGAATTGGGCAGAGGAGTGTCAGGGTGAGGGCTAGCAGAAAACAGTAGGTAGAGAATGGGCTTTGCTCTGATTCACTGACTCCAAGAAGAAGTGACATATGATGGAGAGCTTATTTAAACAAGGGAAACCAAAGAACTATTGTCAATTTTAAACAAAAATAAAGACTGTAGCTGTTGAAAATAGGTACAAATAAACTTTCATACAGAAGTGCCATTTATTCCAATACGAGCAGTTAACAAACAAGCTAATCTGATTATGACATGAATATATTCAATAGTGACCTGATTACTAATGTATTTCATATAGCCTAACATGGTGTTTTATGTCTGTCATATTATACTTTTACTGATTTTCAAAATTAAATCTGATAATCTGTAATTCAAGCAATTGATTGCTCATAAGCACTTTCTTAGCAATCTGCCGCAAGATATTTGCTCCTCAAATAAGATGACAATCCTAGAAAGGAAACAAAAGATTTTAGTAACATGAGCTGATTCATCAGAAAGAGGTGAAGTTTATTCCCAGGGAAGGATTAAGGAAGTTGTAGAGTACCAGCAGCATTCCTGCTCTGAAAATCTAGTTCTAAGTGTGCAGTGGAAACAGGGCTCCAGTCGGAATGGAGAATAGAGGACAAAGACAAAAAATCAAAGGAACTGATAGAGTACTTACTTTTGCCATATAAGAAATTTTATATTGAGATTATATTATATCAAAAAATTGGCTTTGGAATAAAAGTGAGTAAAGGAAAAAAAAGCAAATGTTAATTAAAAGAAGCAATTTGTACCTCTAGGAAAAAAAAATTTTTACAAGGAAAAAAAAATTTACCTTCATATGTTGGCAGTTGTATTGAGAAAGAATGTTGCCAAATACTTTTTAGAGGATCTAACTTAGCATAGCATGTTGAAAAGTTATATTGTAATCATCAAAATATCAAATGCAACTAGCCTTTGTCTCCCTTTATATCTCTTCTTCTAAGAAGTGTAATACTAGAAATAATCTACAGAAATTTCTTGAGTATGACCATCCTGGTCAACATGGTGAAACCCCGTCTCTACTAAAAAATACAAAACATTAGCTGGGCATGGTGGCGCGTGCCTGTAATCCCAGCTACTCAGGGGGCTGAGGCAGGAGGATTGCCTGAACCCAGGAGG
>NW_016107352.1:7081387-7103126 GCF_001604975.1 Cebus imitator | reverse complement strand
GAAATTTCTTGAGTATATGCACAAAGGATTTTCATGGTAACTAACAATAGAATGTAGAAGGGAGAGAGAGGAAAGGAATTTAAATATATATTAGTAGGCAAATGGCCGTATTAACAAAAAATCTGTTAGTCAATGCTACATACTTATCAGGAAAAAAGAAAATATATTATGTACTAACATGGAATTATGTACATGATCTATTGCAAAAGGGAAAAATTGTACATGACCTCATTGTCTAATTTCAGCTTTCCCAAACAAATGTATATGCATATGTACTACTATGTGTGCATGTATGCACACGTGCACATGTGTGTGATCTGGACATATACCAAATTATTTTCAGTAGTTATTTCTGGAGCTTGGGAATGAGGAGTGGGGCATGAGGGGGCATTCTGTCATTTATACTATTCTTTATGTCGGCTGTACTTACTGTCTTGTAATACAAAAATATAAAAAAATTTTAAAAGAAATCATACCTCAATATGTCTTTGTTTATGTCAATCATCCTGTTTTATCTTTATATGAGTCTATTTGTTAATGTAAAGGCGGGTGCATAGTAAACTGTTTATGTATCTAATATCCATCAGTCTGTTATAACTGCAGGTTTCTGGATATATAGAAATACGTCTTCAGTATACGGAGAAAGAATATACAATTAAGGTTGCTGGTATTCCTATATATGTTAAAAAGGCACATTAAGACACTTAAAACAGCATGATTTGCTATTTAGAGATCAGATGATTATATGTTGGAAAACATGTGGATGTTCCTTTTCCTAACTAATGGACGTTATCATCCAGATGGATCTGGCTATAGATAGAAATGTTCTCCTAAGTGGTAATCAGTGCCTTTTGATAAAACATAAAATTACTCCTTGGTTAAAATAGTTACCTCAATTCTGGGCAGCTTCAGTTGCTTTCCCAAAAAAATGTATTGGCAAAAGAGTAGAATAAGAAGTATTTAAGAAATTATGCTGTGTTTTTTTTTTTGTTTGTTTTTTGGGTTTTATTTTTTATTTTTTTATTTTTTTTGCCTTCTTTGTAATGTAGAATCTACTGGCAATGGAATGGCTATGCTGATCCTAAAGCGAATTGTCCTGGGCACCTTCAGAAGGTTGCCCTATATTATCTATTGGATTTCATTTTCCCTCCAGATTTTTTAGTGCTTCAAGGTTAAAAAAATGTGTCTGTGTACACACATGTGTAACATGCATGTAAAACTAATGATGACCATATGGCTTACACTTAGGTAACCTTTCTATTTAATACATGGCAATTTGAATTCCTATTTTGTGGGCTATAAAATTTATATAATTTTGGACAATATTCCATTAAGGAAAACATTATAACATTTTGCATACAAAAGGAGGTAAAAGGCTTCACGTGGTGCCTCCATAAGTGAAGGACTAGGAGCTCTGGCTATGTTTGCCTCCATTTAAATCCCTTCTGGATAGATCCTGTACTATCTATACCTTCTCATGATTCCCAGACACCACCCTCCTCTCCCACTTGAACTACAACAGCCATATCCCAATTGGTTTTCCTGCTTCTACTCTTGCCTTGGGACTATTCAAACATCTTGCAGTAGCAATAACATTTAAAAATGTGAAACTGAGCATACCATATTCTGCTTATAACCTTCTGCTGGCTTCTCTTTCCACTTACAATGGAACCCCAAAATCTATGTTCCACTTCACCAACATGATTTCTGCCTACCTCTTGAGTTCTACCTCACACAATTCCCCACCTTGTTTAGTATGAGCCTGTCATACTGCTCTTCCTTCTGTTATTCCAACATCACAAGCTTGTTCCCATTTTTGGCCTTCGAACCAGCTAGTCTATCTTCCTGGGATGCCTCTTCTTCAGAGAGTATTCCATGGCTATCTACTTCTCACGGTTCAGCTCAAAGGGCAATCCCTCAGAGATGTCTTTACAACCTGGCAATCTCAGAATTGCCTGCCCTACCAATTATCTCCACTGGCAGACATTCCTTATTTTTACCTTCAATTAATATATTCATAGCAAGTATCACTTTGTGTTTATTTCTTTGCATACTTAACTGTCTTGTGTCATACCTGTCAGTAGAAACAAGGTAAGTATTTTAAATGAATGAGTAAAGTAACTATGATTACAAGTTGAATTAAGCACAATCCTTCTTGACAAAAGTTTATAGTCTATCGTAGACTCATGGTAAGCAGATCAAGTCTGTATTTGATAACATATTGCTAGAGAAAGTTTTTAATTTTGCAAGATTTTTATAAAAGTTTAAGAAGGAGAAAATTTCAGGCTTAGTCTTAGTAAGTGAATAGACAAGTATCAGATAAAGAGGGAAATTAAAAAGTCTTGGAGAGACATGGAATACTGTATTAGTATTCATATCAAAACTACTAATACTATGCATACTATTAATAGTATGTATACATATATAGACAGAATATATATCATATTATGTCCTAGTATATAATACGTGATAATAAATGCTATGAAGTGAAATAAAATGGGGTAAGTTACGGTGCAATGACGTGTTAGTATACTACTTCACATAAGCTGATTTAGGAAGGTTTATGGTTTCCAAGGCCTGCTGTGACAAATTACCAGAATTTCATGATTTAAAAGAAAAATAAGCCAGGCACGTTGGCTCATGCCTGTAATCTTAGCACTTTGCGGGGCCGATGGGGGCGGATCACGAGGTCAAGAGATTGAGACCATTCTGGCCAACACAGTGAAACCCCATCTCTACTAAAAATACAAAAGGTAGCTGAGCGTGATGGCGTTTTCCTATAGTCCAGGCTACTCGAAGGCTGAGGCAGGAGAACTGCTTGAACCCAGGAGGCAGAGGCTGCAGTGAGCTGAGATCCTGCCATTGCATTCCAGCCTGGCGACAGAGCGAGACTCCATCTCAAAAATAAATCAAAATAAATACATAAATAAAATTAAATTTATTATTTTATATTCTATAACTTAGAGGCCTGCCATGCGTCTCACTGGGCTAAAATCAAAGAGTCGGTAAAGCTGATTTCCTTTCTAGGTATTCTAGAGTAGGATCCGCTTGGTTGCTTTTCTATCATCTAAAAGCTGCTGTCATTCTTTGGTCCATGGCTTTCTCCCTCTGTCTTCAAAAGTCAGCAACAATGGACTGAGTTTTTACGTACATCACTCTGACCATTTTTCCTATCCCTTCTCTTCCATTTTAAAGAACCCTATGACTAATCTGGGCTCATTCTGACAAGCCAGGATAATCCCCTGGTCTGAAGGTCAGGTAACTGGCAAGTTTACATTGATCTGCAACATTAATTCTGTTTTGTCATGTAGCTTAATATAGTTACAACTGCTGGAGATTAAAACATAAACATCGTTTGGAATAGTAATTCTGCCATCACACGAAGCTTTGCTAATTTGAACACTGACATGTCAACAGTAGACAAAAGGAAGTAAGCAGGTAAGTCATGCTATCAACAGAGGACATTCCATGAAAAGAGAATGTACAAAAACCTTGAGGTATAAGTGTGCTTGGCCTGTTCAAGGAATAGCTAGGAAATCAGTATTGCTGGAGAATAGGGAGCAAAGGGAGAAGAGTATAAGTATTTTTAAGTGCGGGCCCAGAGAGATGGGTTTGTAGGAGTGCAGACAGCCGAGTTTGTACAGGAAAATGAGAACTTTAGAGTTTACTCCAAGTGAGAAAGGAAGCAATCAAAAATTTATGAGCAGAAAAATATCATGACCTAATTTTGTCTTTAAATTACTTAAATACATTATGAAACAAAGCTAACGGAGGTAAAAAGAAATACAGCAAAAATTTAAAAAACATTGAGAAAAAATATAAATATAACCAAAGTAAAAGAATCAATAAAAACACATTGATAATATAAAATCTTTTAAGACAATAGACACGAAGTTGTGTATTTCACATATTTTATATATATATATATATATATATATATATATATGTCTGTGTTTCAGAAAATCATATAAAAATATACAAACCACAATAGTGAGAGACTGACGTAGATAGTGACAGAATAAATTAAAGAATAAAAATTTAAGATATTTGAAGTAATATAGTTTTTAAAAGTCCATTATAATAGAAAATAGTATCATGTAATCAATAAGTGACATTTCAAACACAATATATAGAATATGACAATAGCACATGGGACAAGATGAAACAACATATATAAAGTTATGCAGAATTGGGGTCTCTGGTCTGTTCATTTTCAAAAGCATCTTAAACCCATGGCCTTATTGTACTTTGTGTAGCCTTAGTAAAGTCTGGAAAGACTATCTGATGATTTTGCTCATTACAAGTAATTACAGTTTATTCTGGAATAAGAAATATGAAGCTACAATTAAGATATAAGAAGAGTAAGCCGGGAGCAGTGGCTTATGCCTATATTCCCAGCACTTTGGGAGGCCAAGGCAGGTGAATCACGAGGTCAAGAGATCAAGATTATCCTGGCCAACATGGTAAAACCCTGTCTCTACTAATAAAATATAAAAATTAGCTGGGCATGGTGGCATGTACCTGTAGTCTCAGCTACCTGGGAGGCTGAGGCAGGAAAATCACTTGAACCAGGGAAGTGGAGGTTACAGTGAGCTGAGATTGCACCACTGCATTCCAGCCTGGTGACAGAGTAAGATCCTATATCAAAAAAAACCAAAAAACCAACAAAACCAACAAACAAAACCCATAAATTTCATTATAATTATGTATTACATACAATTGTAATTATTTTTTCTGCCACTTATATAACCACCCTTCTATCTTTCTCATGAAATATAGAAGCAAACAGAAATTATTTGCCCCCAAGGAGAATATTATGTAGCTAGAGAGTCAAGAAAAACTCAAAGGAGTAGGCATATCACAGGGTAAGTGAATATTCCATAGGAATGACCAGCTATCAACACTTACTGGTGCTTCAGGATGTGCCAAAATAAAAAAGTTTTAACAGATAAACAAACTATGTTTCCACTTCCCCATCCTGGGGTTTCATATAGAATGACTGCCATCCAGCTTCCCTAACTTGCCATTCTCTGTAGCTTCACTGAAGCATCAAGGAGGTAGTGTCTTATCAGACATTGACTACCTATACATTTATAGTATAAGTTTTGGCCTAATGGTTCTGTTTATATTCAGTAAGGAATTTCAGAGGTTGAAATAATCAATACTCTAGTAGCAATGAACACTCAAATAATCTGTCGCTGCTTCATCTCTGAATATTAGAAATAAATCTCATATTTTCTTTCCTGCCATTATCTTTTAGTGAAAAAATTAAATGTGAGAACATAACTTTAAAGAAGCTAGTAATTAAAATAATGTGGTAGATTAATTAGATGTCTGCATACAATATATCAAAGTCTAAAATTTTGTATTTTATAAAAATATCCAAAGATTCTTCTAAAATAGGGAATAACATACATTTTGGAAGCCTCAAATTGGCTTAGTATTAAAAATTTCAAGGAGCAATGCTTACTCAATTTTTTTTTCAGATTGTATTAAAATAAATCACTATTTTTGTATTTTTTCCTTTTCTTTCTAACATATAGGTTCAAATGTTTCTCAAAGATTATAGTTTTTAGAAATTTAAGTAGCATATTTATATTCCATAAATGTAATAAAACAGAATTCTTAGGTAAACAAGTTGTAAGAGTATGTAGTGGCAATATAAGCAGGTGTTTATTTTCAGGCTTAATTTATATAATTCCAGGTTGAAGTAAAACAACAGAGCAAAAATTTCAATAAGGGTAGAATTTCCAGATTATAATAAAAATGAGATTTATTTTAAAACATTATTGTAAAACTAAAGAAATATAACTTGACATGATATCACCTAGATATTAAGATTTTTAAAAATTATGTGCTTGTCTCTATAGTAAACAAATACAATTAAAACAAGAGTGAGAATATTTCTTTGTAAAAGTGACTGCTGTTAGAAATATTTGATGATGATAAATGTGTAAGTGTAGCTTTTTTTGTTTGGCACCATTACCCACAGGTTCAAATTATCTACAGTAAAATATGGCTAATTATACTAAATATCATAAATAATTCTAATTGTAAATATTCATTCTAATAAATTATCAAAGACTTGCAATAACATCTAGTAGAAGGATGCCAACTAAAAATGGGAAATAACTTAAATGCTCAACATTTAAATGCCAAAGTGAAAAATATTTATGGATGAAATTCTATGCAGCCATGAAAAGGGTACTGGAAGAATATTTATTTCCAATGTGTGATCTTCATAAAATAGTTTTAAATGTAAGACCATTATTAATACAATTATCCAATACACATAAAACGAGGATAATATAAACTTAATAATATGGACAATTGAATGCACTCTAGGGACATTTGATTTCTTTTACATTTTTATCTTTGTATGTTTTGTGATAATATAACTATATAAATCAGGAAAATATATTTAAATATGCTTTGAAGAGATCTCTTAGTATTAATATATTTTGATCTGTTAACAAACACAAATATCCCCAAGAATTTTATGTAAATCAGAATACATCTGTATTATTTCATTCACATTTCTATACTTTGTGAGGATTATGGATAAATAATCTAACCATCCTGCCATATGGTAGACATATTATTTGGATTATTCTAATGATTTAATCTATGTGTGTAACCAGTTTTTTCTTAGAGTCCATATAAAGTCAAACAAAACTGGTTGAAAGCTATATATGTTATATCTTAACTTTCATATTGGTAAGTAGACCATTACAATCAATAGATAATATAAGGATTGGTAGAATTTATTTAAATATAAAGCAGTTTGCAATCTATGTGAATCTATGGGTTCTTTACTTCACCTTTAGTTTTAATAATTTCTCAAGAAAGATTGTGCCACTGGAAGATATATACCTATAGTAGTCGATTTCAGACCATATGAATCTTGCTCTGCTTTCTCTGAGAAAGCCAGCTTTAGAAACTTGTTTAACAAACGCATGGTAAACCCAGCTCAGAGGGGAACAAAATCCAATCAAGATGTGTCAGTGGACAGGATGGTGGATGCATTTGTCATCTAATGATACTAATGCCTAAAAAAGTCAGTTTCTTCTATTCTAGGACAGTCATGTGTTTGGCTAAGCAGAGCCATTTGAGTTTAAAATCTTCATTTTCATGAGTAATTAAAACTCGTTTTTAAAATTCAATGTTGGGCCAGGCATGGCAGCTCCTGCCTGTGATGCCAGCAGTTTGAGAGGATGAGGCAGGAAGATTACATGAGGCCAAGAGTTCAAACCCAGCTTGGGAAACAGAGTGAGAACATGTCTCTAAAAATAAGTAAAAATCACTATGTGGTTGTCCATGTCTGTAGTCTTAGTAACTGGGGAGGCTGAGGAGAGGCATTCCCTTGAGACCAGAAGTTTGAAGCTGTAGTGAGCCATGATTGTGGCACTGCACATTTAATTTCTATTAGTATCGTTTTTTGTTCTTGTTCATTTATCCACGATGTCATACTGGTTTTATTTTTAATCAAATGATTTTCCTTTAAAAAAAAGTTAAACCTTGTTTTCAAGTAATCCTTCTTTGTCTCTGTCTTGTTTGCTTTTGTTTAATTTGTTTTATTATCAGTTTTAAACATTGTTATTCAAATTTTGTTGACCAGAATTCTTGTTTTGTCTTTAAAATTGGGAAGTGAAAAAACCTTTTGTGTATGGTTATGGCACTATGTACCAAACAGCAATACTGAAACAGAAAAGAATAGTGCAATGTTAGGTACTGCAGTGAGTCCTATAAATGTGCATGTGTAACTAGACACTAAAAATCTAGTTATTAAAAAGAATAACTGAAAAAATTCTTTGCTGCTTATGGCCAAAGCTAAAAGTGTAATAACTGTCAACAGAAGTATCATTTTGTAATTTCTGGAATTTCGGTAGGAAGCATAAAAACCAAATATTGATTTATCACTTTTCTCTGGCAGTGACTCTGCCCCTTTCATCCAGAATTGTAAGCGGAGGCTGATTTATAACCTTGCAGTGAATCACTACTTAAATTCTTCCCGTGAAGTATGATACTGATACCAAATAATACATCAGGGTAAACATTATAAACAAATATCATCCTGAATATCAATGCTTAAAAGAAAAAATAATCTTAATTGTGAAACAGCAAGAAGAGTAGAAACTTCCATTAAAAGAATAAGAAAAAAATCCAGAAATGATTCATTAAGACAATCCTTAACAAAACTGATTGTATTCAGTGAATGTTTCTGAAAGTAATATTATCATCTCCACAGAAATAGAATAAAACATTTTTAAGAAGCCATCCTTTATTTTTTTAAAAAATAAATGAAAATCAAGTAAATCATAACAATTTGATTAGATGGAACTTCCTTTGCATGATGATTAAAATTGGAAAGTTGGGAAGAAGAAGTGATAAGACAAGATTGCATATTAAAAAAGATATTTGAAATAAATGTTACAAATAAAAAAGAATACTAATGTGGTTACTATCCAAAAGAAAGCTGGTATTCCATAATTTATATCAAATATATCATGACAAACATATTATTGAGAGAAAAAGGATCAAAAAACCAAGGATTATTGAAATTTTTAAAATAGATAGTATGGAAAAACATGAAACTTATTACCAAATTTAAGAACGGGAAGTAGTAAATCAGTACTTCATAAAGGCAATGTATTACCCTGAATGAATACTTATATACAATTCAGCAAAGGACATTATAAAAGCATTTACACCAAAATCTAAAAACAAAATTTAATGAAATAGAAAGGAGTAAATTCAATATAATAAAAGTTACTTTTATTAAAAAAAATAAAATAGACAACCTTCTGGATATTTGAACAAGGACTAAAATGAGATATTAAAAGTAAAGAGTAATAAAAATGAAAATTGCATTAGAAAAGAAATATAAAATAGTTACATAACACTTGAAATTTGTCAACAGTCTTAAAATTTAAAACTGATGTCTGAAAATGTAATTGCAAGCAGTGACTAAATAGAAAAACTAAAAAAAGGTAAATAAATTTAATCTGCCCTCAAAAGTTTAACTAACAGTAGGTTTACAAGCAGATTTTATTAAAACTTTGAGTAACCACTAGGCCCTGTGTTACAAATATTCTCACAGGGAAATAGCTCGAAGGGGAAATATTGACAACTATATTTCACTATTACTATTAATGTAACAATAGGAGAAGAGCCGAGACAGCCCACTAAGTGCAGCCAGGAAGTGTTTCTGCCACTGAGACCAGACCATTAGGTAGACTGAAGATCCTAACACATCTTCAAAAAGATGGCATTGGAGAATGGACAGGAGAAGAACACTGACAATGGAATGATACTGGAGGGAGCTGGGAACTGTGCATGGGGTTGCCAAGCCTGAGGAACTGTACCCACTCCCTAGCAGCATCTATGGAAGAGATGAATAAAACAGGCATGGAGTGGCCCACTCTCATCATGAATTTCTGGGATCCTAGCTTTGGGAGACTCCACAACCTCCATGGACATTTGAGTTGTCAATGAGAGCTACTCAGAGAGTTGGCAGAAACAGAATGCCAGCCTACATGGAATCCAGAAGATTTGGTATGGGAATAACTGCAGTAGAGCATGGACAGGGCATCTATCCCCCATGGCTTGGCACACTCATCTAGGTGGCTTTAGCCTCTGTTAGCTCTGGACATGGACAGAACAGAAAGTCTTGCCCATGGGCTGCGACCAATCTGATCTGAGCACCCTGCTGCCTGCAAGCCCACTACAGCCCTTGCCTGACTGCACTCATTTGTAGTGAAACCTCAGCTGCCCAACTGAAGCAATTGCAAGAAGCCACTACCATAGCTCTTTCACTGGCCAACTCCACCCACCCATCAGAGCACTTTTGCAGACAGAGCCCCACCAGTGCACATCCGGCCACAGCCTCACCCTAATGATACCCAGCCAGTGCACTTTTGTCAGCAATCCCCATTGAAATGTTGTTGCAAGCAGACTGGGAAAAAATCAGCCCCTTGAGCAAAGCAGGTGCTTAAACTCAAGGAGTAGGAACAAAGCCATGGGACTTGTCACAGCCCCCAAGGATTAGAGCACACAACCCAGGAGTGCTGGGCTGAGCCTTGGGCCCCTGAAAGCATCCAGAAATGAAACCAATCAACTAAATCCAATTGATTCCACATTCAAACCCTCAAGAACATCAAAGAATATGAAAGCAAAAAACAGCATCCAAGAAAACAACTTAAAGGTTTAAAGAAACATCAGCCCACACAGATGAGAAAGAACCAGTGCAAGAACTCTGACAACTCTAAAAGCAAGAGTGCCCATTTCTTCTAAATGAACCATAAGCTCTCCAAAAAAGCTTCTCTATCAGGCTGAAATGGCTGAAGTGACAGACGTAGAATTCAGAATGTGAATGTCAAGGAAGCTCACTGACATATAGGAGAAGGCTGCAATAAAATTAAAGGAAAAGAGTAAAGTGGTCCTACAGTTGAAAGATAATAATTTTAAGAAAGAACCAAATTGAACTTCTGAAAATGAAAATATCACTACAGGAATTTCAGAATGCAATTGGAAATGTTAATAGAATCCATCAAGCTGAGAAATAAAATTCAGAGCTCAAAGACTGCTTTTTCAAATCAACTCAGGCAGAAAAAAATAGGTTTTTAAGAAATGAACAAAACCTACAAGAAATGTGAAATTATATTGAGTGACCAAACATAAAACTCACCGTAATTCCTGAAAGAGATGGAATGAGAGCAAGCAATTTAGAAAACGCATTTAAAAATATTGTACATGAAGATTTCCCCAACCTCATTAGAGAGGTCAATATAAAAATTCAGGAAATTCAGATACCCTTGCAAGATACTATACCTCAAGACACATAGTCATGAGATTGACCATCCTCAAGACACATAGTCATGAGATTGACCATCCTCAAGACACATATTCATGAGATTCTTCAAAGTCAACATAAAAGAAAAAGTCTTAAAGGCAGCCAGAAAGAAGGGGGAGGTCATCCACAAAGGAAAGCCTATCAGGCTAAGAGCAGACCTTTCAGCAGAAACCTTGCAAGCTAGAATGCTGATACTCAGCATTCTCAAAAAAAGAGAAATTTCATCTAAGAACCTCATATCCAGCCAAAGTAAGCTTATTAGCAATGGAGGAAAAAAAATCCTTTCCAGAGAAGCAAATGCTAAGGGAATTTGTTAACCCCAGACCTACCTTACAAGAGGTCCTTAAGAGGAAGTAAACATAGAAGCAAAAGACCATTACTTGTCAACACAAAAACATACCTAAATACATAACACACTGATATTATAAAGCAGCTATATACAATCAGGACTACAATACAATCAGCTAACAACATGATGATAGGAAGAAATCCTAACTTATCAATATTTACCTTGAATGTAAATAGTGTAAAAGTCCCACTTTAAAGACACAGAGTACCAAGTTGGATGAAAAAGCAACACCCAATAAGCTACTGTCTTCAGGAGACCTATTTCGCATTCCATGACACCACTAGGCTCAAAGTAAAGGGAGGAAGAAATATCTGCTAAGCAAACAAAAAAGAAAAAAGAGCAGGAGATTCTATTCGTATTTCAGATAAAATAGACATTTAACCCACAACAATGAAAAAGGACAAAGAAGGGCATAACATAATGGCAAAGTGTTCAATTAACCAAGAAGACTTAACATCCTAAATATATATGCACCCAAACTGGAGCACCCATATCCATAAAGCAGGCTCTTGAAGACCTATGAAGACTTAGATAACCAGGCAATAATAGAGGGAAACTACAACAACCCACTGACAATGTTAGACAGATCATTAAGGCAGAAAACAAATATATTTTGGACCTTAACACTCGACAAAATGACCTAAAAGACATATTCAGAATACTCCACCCAGTAACAACAGAAAACTCTTCTCATCTGCACACAGCACGTATGCGAAGATCAGCCACACATTTGGCCATAAGGAAATTCTCAACAAATTCAAAGACACTGAAATTATACCAACCACACTGTCAGATGACAGCAAAATAAAAGTAATCAATACCAAGAATATCCCTCAAAACTATAGAATTACATGAAAATTAAACAACCAGATTCTGAGTGGTTTGGGGGTAAGCAATGAAGTTAAGGCTAAAATCAAGAAATTATTTGAAACTAATGAAAACAAATGTACAACATACCTGAATGTCGGGAACACAGCTAAAGCAATGTAAAGACGAAAGGTTACAGCCCTAAATGACAACTTAACATCATACCTATGGAAAGTAAAAAATCTAGAGAAGACCAACCACGAACCTATCAGAAGAAAAGAAATGATGAAATTAGAATTGAACTGGACAAAATTAAGACAAGAAAATTCATATAAAATACTAAGGAAATCAAAGTTGGTTTGTTAGAAATAAGATTGATAAACTGCTAGCTAGAATAATAAAGAAAAAAGAAAAGAGATTCCATTAGACACAATCAGAAATGACAAAGGTGACATTATGGGTGATGTCAAATACAGCCCCCCAAAATCCTCAGATATTTTGAGCACCTCTATGCACACAAATTATCAAATACAGAGAAAATGGATAAATTCCTGGAAACACACAGTATCCCAAGATTGAACTAGGAAGAAATTTAAATTCTGGACAGACCAATAATGATTTCCACAAACGAACTAGAATTGAAAAACCTACCAATCAAAACAAGCCCTGGACCAGTTGGATTGACAGCTGAATTTTGCCATGAATATAAAAAAGAGCTGGTACCAATCCTACTGAAACTATGTCCAAAAAAAAAAAAAAAATCATGAAGTGACTCCTCTTTCACACATTCTATGAGGTCAGCATTATTCTGTTACTAAAAGCTAACACAGACACAATGAAAAAAGAAAGCTTTAGGCCACTATCTCTGATGAACATAGATGCAAAACTCCTCTGCTACATACTAGCAAAATGTATCCATCAGCACTTTGGAAAATTAACTCACTAATATCAAGGAGGCTTTAATCCTGGGATGCAAGTTTGGTTCAACACATGCAAATCAATATGATTCATCATATAAACACCACTAAAACTAAAAACTACATAACCAACTCAATAGACACAGAAAAAGCTTTCAATAAAATTCAACATTTCTTCATGTCAAAATGCTTAACTAGACATCAAAAGGACATACCTCAAAATTATGAGAGCCATCTATGACTAATGTACAGCCAACATTATATTGAATGGGCAAAAGCTGGAAGTATTCACCTCAAGAACCAGAACAAGACAAGAATGACCTCTCTTACCACTCCTATTCAACATAGTATGGGAAGTCCTAGCCAGGGCAATCAGGGAAGAGAAATAAACCAAAGTCATCCATTCAGGAAGAGAAGAAGTCAAACTCTCTCTGTTTGCAGATTAGATTACACTATACTTAGAAAGCCTAACATTCTCTGCCCAAGGCTCCTAAAACTGTTAATGAATTTCAGTACAGTTCAGTAGCATTTCTGTACACCTATAATGTCCAAGCTGAGAGCCAAGTAAAGAACAGAATCACATTCACAATAGCTATGAAAAGAGTTAAGTATCTAGAAATACAGCTAACCAGGAAGTTGAAAGATCTCTACAATGAGAATTGCAAAACACAGCTCAAAGAAATCAGAAATGACACAAACAAATGGAAAAACAAACCATTTTCATGGATAAGAATCAATATTAATAAAACGGTCATACTGCGCTTAGCAATTTACACATTCAAGTCTGTTTCTGTCAATCTACCAACATAAGTTTTCACAGAATTAGGGAAAATAACCTATTCTAAAATTTGTCCCATAAAAGAGCCCAAATAGCCGGAGCAACACTAAAAAACCACCCTGCCAAACACACACACACACACACACACACACACACACACACACACAGCTGGAGGCATCACACTATTTGAGTTCAATCTACACAATGAGGCTTTGGTAGTATAGCATGGTAATGGTACTAAAGCAGACACATTGTCTAACAGCACAGATTAGAGAACCCACAAATAAAGCCTCAAACCCACAGCCCTCTGATCTCCAACAAAGTCTGTAATAATAAACAATGAGAAAAGGAATCTATAATCAATAAACGGTGATGGGACTACTGGCTAGACATAAGCAAAAGATTGACACTGGAACCCTTCCTTATACCATATACATAAATTGACTCAAATGAATTAAAGACTCAATTAAATGTAACACCTAACACTATAAAAACCTTTTTAGAAAACCTAAAAAACACCATTTGGATATAGGCCTTAACTAAGATTTTTTTTTTTTTCTGTTAGTCTCTAAAAGGCATTGCAATTAAAACAAAAGTAGACAAGTAGGACCTAATTAACCTACAAAGATTCTGCACAACAAAAGAAAATATCAACACATAGCCAACCTATAGAATGGTAGGAAATATTCAGAAACTATGCATCCAACCAAGTTCTAATATTTAGAACTTATAAGAGATTTAAGCAAATCAACTAGAAAAAAAACTAATAACCTTGTTTAAGAGAGGGCAAAAGAAATGAAAAAACACATCTCAAAGGAACACATAAAATGGAAAAGAAAGGAAAAATCACTAATTATTAGAAAAATGCAAATCAGTGAGATACCATCTAACACAAATCATAACAGCTATTTATAAAAAGTCAAAAAATAGATGTGGGCCACATCACAGAGAAAAGGGAACATGTATACAGTATGTGTGAGAGTGTATATTAGTTCAGCCACTGTGGAAAGCAGTTTGGAGATTTCTGAAAGAACTTAAAACATAACTACCTTTGACTCTGCAATTCCACTGTTGAATATATACCCAAAGGAATATGAATCATTCTACGAAAAGACACATTCACTTGTATATTCATCAGAACACTATTAATGAAAGCAAAGACGTTGAATCAACCTAGATGCCCACCAACCGTAGACTGGATAAGACAAATACAATATATACACACTAAGAAACATTGGAATATTATACAACCATAAAAAGAATGAAATCATTTCTTTTCCAGGAACATGAATGCAGCTGAAGGCCATTTTCCTAAGTGAATGAATATAGAAACAGAAATTCAAATATGACATGATTTCACTTCTAAGAGGAAACTAAACATTGAGTACACAGAGACATAAAGTTGGAAATAACAGACACTGGGGCCTACTTGAGGGTGGAGGATGGAAGAAAGTGAGGACCGAAAAGCTACGTATTGGGTACTGTTTTCACTACCTGAGTGACGAAACCATTTGTACACTACACCCCAATGGTATGCAAATAGAACCACTGAATCTAAAATAAAGTTAGAAAATAAATTTTAAATAAAACAAGGCATAAAAAACCAGGAAATAGAAAAAATTTTCCTGTTAACTGAGTTGCATAAATCTTGAGGTTAAAAAACAATCCACCTACAGTTGTAAAAACTCCTTGCAAAATATATTTCTTACATAATATATTCATCATAATTCACTCAGTGGTTTACTTTCAATATCTTCACTCTGAAATTTACACTGTTGGAGTAACCATCATATTAAACATTTCCAGTGACCATCGTAGAGGAATGAATCATTATAGCCTCTTATATCATCAGTTAAGAATATCATTTCTGTTCACATTCAATTTTCCAGAAAAATCACTACGACCCTACCCAAATACATTCAGTTTCAGAAATAAAATCTTACTTCATGGCCAGGAAATGAATGAATGAAGTTAAACTAAATTAAACTGAGTTTGCAAAGAAAGCCTTGAGTAAAATGTACACACACATACACACACACACACACACACACAGAGTTACGAACCCTTGATAAAGATGTTATTTCATCCTCAAGAGATTTGATGCAATCGTTTGCAGATGAAACTAAGTATAATTTGGAGAAAAATTATTTTAAAAGGTGGCGTGTTCTCCCTGAATATTTAATCATTTACAGTGTTCTCTAGAAAATTATGTAGCATAATACAAATTCAGACATGTAGAACTATAGACCAGAATCGAGAGTCCAGAAATAGATATAAGTGAAAAAGAAAATACGAGCAAATGACACTGCTATTTCAACACAGTGGAAAACATAGGGGATTATCAATCATAGTGTTGAGTTGATCACCTTGCCATTACAAAACAAAGATTAATCCTTCATTACTCCTTAAAAAGTAAATTTCAGATGAACCAAAAAAATATAATGAAATAAAACCATAGAATCACAAAAAAACAGAAAAGAAACATTTTAATAAAAAGCTGGCCAGGAGTGGTGGCTTACATCAGTAATCCCAGCACTTTGGGAGGCCAAGGCAGGAGGATCAGGAGGCCAAGAGATCGAGACCATCCTGGCCATCTCTACTAATAAAGTACAAAAAATTAGCAGAGCACGGTGGCACACGCCTGTAGTCCCAGTTACTTGGGAGGCTGAGGCAGGAGAATCACTTGAACTCCGGAGGCAGAGGCTGCAGTGAGCCAAGATCGTGCCACCACACTCCAGCATAGCAACAGAGTGAGACTGGGTCTCAAAAAAAAAAAAAGAAAAAAAAATAGTTATAGTATAATACAGTAGTTGAAATTCTTTATAGCCTACTAGAAGTCAAGCAATCATGATTGTATTGCTTATTCTCTCTAGACTTAGTTCTTGCCTCTGTAAAATAGACATATCAAAATATAGAATTTTTGAGAGCACTGAGATAGCTGAATGTGCTCTTTATTTATCATAGGATATGCCACAGATAAATTACTCAATTAATGATACTATTAATGTTACAATAATTATTTTTTAAAAAGACATTTATAACATGTCAAGAAAATCTAGAATGAAGCAGGAATGGGCTAAATATTAGGTTAAAAAATAAAGCTGTTTTGTTCATCTAAAAACAACTTGTACAAATGGGAAATACATAAATGCAGCCCATTTACTGTTATACACCACTTAATAGCAATAATATGGAATCAAAACAGTAAAAACTCAACGGAAAGTTAGAAACATCAGCATAAATGATGAAATAAATACCTCCAGAAATTTTCCCAGCCACAAAAGCGATGAGAAAGCTGATAATATTTTCCAAATCAACTTTTTCAGAACTCTGAAAATTAACCATAGACTTACAGCAACTCAGAGAGTCCTTACGCAAGAAAAATAGCTGAATTACAATAAGAACAAGATCTTTGAGGTAATTTAACATGCCTGAATCCCATCCTTCTTTCTCTAGCTGTGTACATGGTCAAAATCAGAAACTAAACCCTAGTAGTTCCTCAGTTATCACATCTGGCTAATCTTGATCCTTATTCCTAACAAAATGAAGGATACAAATGATTTATCAACTAGCTGGCTGAGTACTGAAGTTTCCAACATTCACATTAAGATCATGAGCAAAACAAAGAGACTTACTGGTTCAAGCAATTTAAGGATATCTCTGCTAATAATTAGATGACAAATAAACAGCCTAGATTTCAGTGGCAACATATGACAAGGAAGACAGACTTTATAGAATCACTTCAGAAAAGGTACTAAATAAATATGATAACAAATAGCACTATAATAAAATATTGAAACAGATTTCAAGAGTTTTCATATTTTAAATGTGACTGATTTAAAATGTCAGCACAATTTTCAAGAGATAAAAAGTATACCCACTCATAGAAAAAAGAAACAAAACAATCAGTAGAAAGTGTCCTAAAGAGGCAGAGACATAGAATTTACGAAACAGACTTTAAATCGTCTACTTAAAGTATGTTCAAATAACAAAAGTAAATTATGTCTAAATAACTAGAATAAATGTAATACTTATCTTGCCTGAGGAACAGAAACAAAAAAACAATAAAAAATAAACAGAGCATCATAGACCTGTGGGACACCAAACATACCAATATATACATTATATGAGTCTCAGAAGAAGGAAGAAAAAGGTGGAGAAAATGTATTTCAAACAATAATCATTCATAATTCCAAAATCTAATGAAAAACAAATTTTCACATATAAGAATCCTTAAAAAACTCAGATAGCCATGTGTAGAAACACTGTATTAAAATCTGGTAGCTAAAGACAAAGAGAATTTTTAGCAGCAAGAGAGATAACTCATCATGTACAAAGGATCCACAGTAAGATAACAGTCAACTTCTCATCAGAAATCACAAAAGTTAGAAAGCAGTGGAATGGCATATTCAAAGTGGTGAAAGAAAAACATTAGCATTTAAAAACTCTATGTGCAGCAAAACTACACTTCAGGAATGAAGGAGAAATTAAGACATTTCAATGGCCAGGGACGGTGGTTCACACCTATAATCCCAGCATTTTGGGAGGCTGAGGCAGGCTGGTTGCCTGAGGTCAGGCGTTCGAGACCAGCCTGGCCAACGTGATGAATATATGAAGAGCCCTTATAACAAAATAAGACAGGTAACCAAATTTTTTAAATGGCAGAATGATTTGAATCTATATTTCTCCAAAGAGGAGATATTTTTCCAATACAATTATGAAAAGCCACTCAGCATCTTTAAGGATGTATCAACCAAAATCACATTGAGATACTACTTTACATCCACTAGGATGGCTATAATCAGAAAGTAAAACAGTAAATGTTGGCTAGGATTTGCTTAGTTTTCACCAGGACCTGGGGAAAGGGGCTAATAGAATGTTACTGTTAATGGGTGCCTGTTTCTGCTTAGGGTGATATAAATATTCTGGACTTAAATAGTGTGGATAGCTTACCAATAGTGAAAATACTAACGACCACTGAATTGCACACTTTAAAAGACTGAATTTTATAGTATGTGAATAGCTCAAATAAAAAAAAATATTTAGAAAAAAAATGTATCAGTGGAGAAAGAAAATTAGGCCAAGTTTCGTAAAGTGTACTGAGAGTTCAGTAGGAATTAAAATACTTGATAAATGTGCAATCTTGTCAAAAAACATGTAAAATTCTAAATTGATAGAAATGAAAAATATTGAACAAATACAGTGTTTGAGAAAGTATGAGGACACTAAACTTTTATCTCCTGTTGGTGGGCATTTAGATTGTTCAACTTTCATGTGTGAACGTTTATAAATATGTAATAACTGACCATAACATGTGCAAGCACTCTGATCCATTCAATTTTTTATTTAAGTGAAATATATAATCATACCAGTGTGCATATATAAATGCATGAGGAAATTTGACAATCACTCTTAAGTTTTGAATAATTATCTGTTCTTAAGTAAATTAGGAATAAATATGAAACAATCATTTATCATAAAAACGTAGATCTGGGATTATACGTATGGAGTACATACTTGTTAATATTTTCAATTAAAAAATCCAGCAAAGCAAAATGCATGGTATGACTCTATTTCTATAAAATGGTGAAGGGGAGAGAGGTGGGCAGGGGAGAAAAGAGCCAGTGAGAAAGATTGAGAGACAGAAGCATAAAATTATTATTATTATTGTTTTTTGAGATGGAATCTCACTCTGTTGCCCAGGCTGGAGTGCAGTGGCTTAATCTCAATTCACTGCAACTTCCACCACCTGGGTTCAAGCGATTCTCCTGCCTCAGCCTTCTGAGTACCTGGGATTACAAGTGCATGCCACCATGCCCAGCTAATTTTTTTCATTTTTAGTAGAGGCGGGGTTTTACCATGTTGGTCAGGCTGGTCTCGAACTCCTGACCTCATGATCCACCCACTTCAGCCTCCCAAAGTGCTGGGATTACAGGCATGAGCCACCGTGCTGGGCCCATAAGAGTATTTTTCTAGAATCTGTTATGGAAATATTCACAGGAAGAAATTTTACACTGTTCATCTAGTTTTTATCCAATCAGTATGGGTTAATTTGCAAAACACTTAAGCTATCAATAAAATGATCTAATAGCGAGAAACATTTTATGGTCTTTATTTTCAATATTTCTTGATTTTTTTAAATTTATTAATTTACAAAAACAATAAAGTTAGTTTAAAAAATTGCTTTTCTAGAATATGTGTTGCTTATGGATGCTAAACATTAACTAGAAACTATTTTCTGCTTTTAGAAAATCCTTTTAGAGAAACAACCTTTAAAAATAGTCCTAGTAAAAATATGTTCTAAGAAAAACTTTACGTTGTATTATGTATTTAAATTATTTTAGTCTCTGGCCCAAAAGTTACTTAAATTTCTATTTGTTTAATAAAATTTTTCCTCTTTTAGTTGATGCTTTCATATTTTGAATTCTCAGAATACCAAACAACATTGTTAAGTAATTGTATATTCTAAGCACATATAAAGAAATAATTTATGGTTCATAGTGTAAGCAGATAAATATGCAAATGAATTTCACACATGTTACTTATTAATGAGCATGAAAAATGTTTTTTAATATTATAAAAATTGCTATTTTGGAATTTTGTCTTTTAAAAGAAGGAAAACCCAAACTGATCAGTATTGTTTAAGGCCTGTATCAGAAGGCAGAACATTTTTAAGACAAAAAAAAAGCTGATACGTATCTTCAAATCTGTCTTATAATTTGCAGATGGATATGTTGGTACCCACTTGGCTATTGAGGTTTAGGCCCCATATGTGATCAAGTTTGTCTACTTAGATTTTCTGCCAAGTGTGAATGTATTTATGAGCCCAATGGCTAGCTTATCACACATACTGACAGAAAATAAAAGACCTCTTCCTATGCTCACTCACCATGAAAACTGTGGCCTACACTACATTTGTGGTTTTAAATGAGGCAGAGGTTCCCTAACACCTTTATTGTTCAACATGAAAATTAAATAGAATAAAAAAATTAAAATATAAGGAGCTTTACTGTATTAATAAATGTTCTAAATTAGCAATTACACATCATTAAGTATTTATGAGATCGAATTAATAATTCATTAATTCATTTCCAACACATTTGCTTAAAGTTTTTGGGAATCACTGTATGTATTCAGTGAAGAGTGAAATAATTTAGCTTGCTAAGCATTCTCAATAAGGATAACATCAATCTCTTGATGAGAATAAAGCATTACATGCAAATCAATTGAGGTCACTCTGGAGAAAGGAACCTCTTTTCTATGGAGATTTTTGAGATGTGGAGATACTTTCCCTAGTACCTCATTCATCTCTTGTTTGTCTAAGATGTAGTGCCTCTATCTACTTGCCATTTGTTCTAGAGGAAAAACTGTAAGATGAAGTTTGGAATAGAAACACCTGAATTCCAGTAATATTTTATATATCTTTCCTCATGAATATATTTTGCTGTGATTAATTATTTTTAAAAATTAGAAGATTTTATAGTACTTTTTTCTCATTAAGTTGTAAATGTCAGCTGCCTCATACTAAAATAAACAGCAGTTTGCCAATGTGTCACATGTTATGGATTTAGCAACAGAGATTTACCAAACTGGTACATTTATGGTAGAGATAGATTTATATTCTCTTGAGAAAAATATCAACAAATTGCAGATACACAGTTGAAGACATGCCTAGAATCAGGGAGTAATTTTAGTAATCTCCTCAAGATTAGTCTTTGGTGGTCTGGGCAAAATAAAATTATGCTTCAATATTCTTGTTACATAACTTTGAGAAAACATAGCGATTGATAGAAAGTGTCTTTTTTGCAAATAGAGACAATTTGACTTCCTCCTTTCCTATTTGAATGCCCTTTATTTCTTTTTCTTGCCTGATTGCTCTGGCTAGAACTTCTAGTACTATATTGAATAGGAGTGGTGAGAGAGGGCATCCTTGTCTGGTGCCACATTTCAAGGGGAATGCTTCCAGTTTTTGCCCATTCAGTATGATATTGGCTGTTGGTTTGTCATAAATTGCTTTTATTATTTTGAGATACGTT
>NW_016107352.1:7065958-7079142 GCF_001604975.1 Cebus imitator | reverse complement strand
TAGGGAAAATGTGGCACATATACACCATGGAATATTATGCAGCCATCACAAACGATGAGTTTGGGTCCTTTGTAGGGACATGGATGAACCTGGAAACCATCATTCTCAGCAAACTGACAGAAGAGCAGAAGATTAAACACTGCATGTTCTCACTCATAGGCGGGTGTTGAACAATGAGAACACATGGACACAGGGAGGAGAGCACTACACACTGTGGTCAGTTGGGGGGAAACAGGGGAGGGACGGTGGCGGGTGGGGAGTAGGGGAGAGATAGCAAGGGGAGAGATGCCAGATGTAGGTGATGGGGAGGAAGGCAGCAAACCACACTGCCACGTGTGTACCTATGCAACTATCTTGCATGTTCTTCACATGTACCCCCAAACCTAAAATGCAATAAATGAAAAATAAAATAAAATAATATAAATTGTATTAAAAAAAAGAAAGAAAGTGACTTTTTTTCTGAAGAAAAGCATTCATGAGAATTAAAGGCAGTCATTTCTTAAGCAAAGTTGAATTCAGTATGTCAAGATTAAATGAGAAGGAGATACTAGCACCTAGAAATAGCTCTGTATGAGAACCTAGAATGAGCTCTATCTTCAGGACTTAGTAGGCTTGTAGAGAAAAACATTGTTACATTTGGCAGGCAAAGCATGAGAAGACAAGATAGTAGAAAGAGAAAATGAACCAGCAGTTCATTTTCAAGGGCAGAGGGACATGGAGCACACAATGACATAGAACTCAACTCCTGAAGAAAGCCCAGCAGGTGTGAACTTGCTCCTTTGTAGTCTAGTTCTTAATATAAAAAGATTTCCATTGTGGGAAATTGGACACAAGGAGATATGGGCGAGAACGAGAATGTGTCACAGACAGGGAAAGAATGTAAGAGACCTTTAAATCCTTCAGTCCAAGATGTACTTTTCTACATAATACTTGGAATTAGGAGATACTTTGGGAAATGCATTGAGGCATAATCACCATACTAAAAACATTTAGACTTGTATAATATGTTTATACCTTCTGGTTGCAAATGGGTGCACAGATATACAAGAGAAGGTGACTTCAACTGATTGGAAGGCTGGGTTTTGAAAGATTAGAAAGGTGGGCTTTGGAAAAAAAAAAAAGCTCAACAGTGACCAAAAAAAAGAGACTCGTTTAGAAATAATCATTCTTAGGGACTTGCATCCATATACACAAGTGTAGCAAAATAAGTTACAGGATTGAAAGCAACTCCAGTGGGGTTAGGAAAGTATGAATGTAACTTTTCCCTCTTTAGTATGTATCTTATGTTCCTTCACAGAAAGGTACACATATAATCAAGGGAAAAACACTTGCTTTTCTTTCAAGCCCGCTCATGGTTCCTTTATCTGAGAAATAATTTACTGAAATAATTTGGATTTCTCATATTCTCAACTTGGATTTTCTGCTTTCAGATCAAAGGGGCAATCTTTAGTTTCACAAAGGTTTTCTTTTTCACCTTGATAGAGTTTACATTGATTTAATGCTAATTCTTACAAACTTTCAATAGCTGGACACATAATTACCACTATTATACTTCATTCAGCAGCCTGCACAGTTGATGCTTGATGTAGCTGATGCTGCTCTAGATGGAGAGTTCACCTGCTTTACAGCAACACTCTCAACTCTCCAGAGTATGAACGAAAGAGATTGTGGTAGGCTGATGCCATTTAATAGCCCTGCCTATGTCATGTAATCCTTATCAAGCAAATGGTGTGATTCTTGATTCAAATTTGAAAATTATGGTTCTTCACAAATAGTGCTAATCTAAAAGTACAAATATAAGCGAAGAAATACAGCTGAGTGTAGCAAAAAAACTCTGGTTATTATGTTTAATTAAAGTAGTAGGTGAATATGTAAATATTTGAGGATGTGAAGATACTAGACAAATCTCTTAACTGGGTTGTGGCTTTAAAAAAATTTATTTATTATACTTTAAGTCCTGGGATACATGTGCAGAATGTGCAGGTTTGTTACATAGGTATACATGTACCACGGTGGCTTGCTGAATCCATCATCCTGTCGTCTACATTGCATATTTCTTGTAATGCTGTCCCTCCCCACTCCCCCTACCCCAAGACAGGCGCTGGTGTATGATGTTCCCCTCCATCCATGTGTTCTCATTGTTCAACACCCACTTATAAATGAGAACATGCATTGTTCGATTTTCTGTTCTTGTGCCAGTTTTCTGAGAATGATGGTTTCCAGATTCATCCATGTCCCTGCAAAGGACGTGAATTCATCCTGTATTATGGCTGCATAGTATTCCATGGCACATATATGCCACCTTTTCTTTATCCGGTCTATTGTTGGTAGGCATTTGGATTGGTTTCAAGTCTTTGCTATTGTGAACAGTGCCTCAATAAACACACATGTGCATGTGTCTTTATAAGAGAATGATTTATAATCCTTTGGGTATATACTCAGTAATGGAATTGGTAGGTCAAATGATATTTCTATTTCCAGATCCTTGAGGAACTGCCACATTGTCTTCCACAATGGTTGAACTAATTTATACTCCAACAGTGTCAAAGCACTCCTATTTCTCCACACCCTCTCTAGCATCTGTTGTCTCCAGATTTTTTAATGATCGCTGTTTTGTCACAAGATGGTATCTCATTGTAGTTTTGACTGCGTTTCTCTAATGACCAGTGATGAATTTTTCCATATATTTGTTGGCTGCGTAATGTCATCTTTTGAAAAGTGCCTGTTCATATCCTTCACCCACTTTTTAATGTTTTTTTTTTTTTTTGTTGTTGTTGTTCTTGTAAACTTCTCTGCAGATTCTGGATATTAGCCCTTTGTCAGATGGGTAGATCACAAAAATTTTTTTCCCATTCTGCTGGTTGCCAGTTCACTCTAATGATATTTTGCTGTGCATAAGCTCTTTAGTTTAATTAGATCCTATTTGTCAATTTTGGCTTTTGTTACCATTGCTTTTGGTGTTTTATCATGAAGTCTTTCCTATGCCAGTGTCCTGAATTGTATTGTCTAGGTTTTCTTCTAGGGTTTTTATAGTTCTAGGTCTTAAATGTAAATCTTTTATTTATCCTGAGTAAATTTTTGTATACAGTGTAAGGAAGGGATCCAGTTAGTTTTCTGCATATGGCTAGCCAGTTTTCCCAACACCATTTATTAAATAGAATATCCTTTTTCCATTGCTTGTTTTTGTCAGGTTTGTCAAAGATGCAGATACAGGCACATGTGTGGTGTTATTTCTGAGGTCTCTGTTGTGTTCTATTGGTTTATATCTCTGTTTTGGTACCAGTATCACGCTGTATTGGTTACTGTAGCCTTTTAATATAGCTGGAGACATCATGCTACCTGACTTCAAACTAATTTTTGACTAACTGAAAGTCACAAAAACTTTTTTCTATTTTCTTCAAGAAGTTTTAATAGTTTTAGATTTAAAAAAATAGTTTTAGATTTTGCATTTAGGTCCATCATCCATGTTTTGATATACAGAAGGAGGTATGATTCATGAGTCAAATCCAAGGACAAAACAATTTGTTGTTTAATATTTGAATATTCTTTTATATTTCTTATATAAAATGACAAAGATGATAACATATTGTATATTAAAACTCTATGGAGGCAACTTGAAATCAATTAGTTTATTTCTACTGGTGATCCATTGGATTTTTTTTAACGTATTGATTTGGAGTGTTTCCTTTTACACATATAAAAAACAAAAGCATTTATTTAACAGTAAGTTTAACAATGTTCTAACAAGGATATATATACTGCCAAAACAATTTCTTCAGTTACATTCTGGTTGATTTGACTCTAAACTATTTCCTCCTCTGCTCTGTAAGTTTTAAAAACATAGTTCTAAGGAAGAAGATATTTGAGCCAGTCCTATCACTAGCATCTCTAATTTGTCATTAAACTGTTTTAAGTTTTCTGACAAATGGAAATATTGAAAGAAATATTTTATATAAAAATGTCTTAAAGAGTATAAAATGCTGTAATAGTTAATAACAATTCTTACTTGACCTCAAACCTAAGTTATTCTAAGCATGTCCATGTTGAATAATCTAGGCTGTTGTTTTAAGCCAACTCAGAATTCACTGCCTTCTATTAAGTATCCAGTTCTCACCAAATGTCCACAAAGTATATCCATCTGCTCTCTCTTCTGTTCTACCCAATTACAGCTTGGCTTATTCAAACCTCAATACTTCTTTTCTTCTTCCTTTCATTGTTGGTATACTCAGCCCTTGTCATTCCTTAATTATACTCTAAGCTTCCAGAGGCTGCCCAATCAAAGTGTAAGAACATGCAGGACAGAAGTTAGAGTTCTCAGAATTTCTTACGGAAGTTTAGAGAGAGGACACTCTACTGTAACTGATAAAGTTATGAATCATTATAAGAATTAGGAATACATTTTTCAAACATTTACTGCTATTTTCAGCTTCTTGACTTCTTTGTCATGTCTGTGTGTACCTGTTTCCACATCTATAGACATGGGTTTGTGATATTTTAGAAATGTTCTATAAGCCTTTGGTAAAGAGTTGCATACAAGCATAAAGTTTTGTTGTCTATTTATTGTGTCTTAGAATTTTGCACAGCTTGAGAGAATATGTACCTTTTCAAGGCATTTTATCCTAATTTTCCTTTGTTCTATCTTGATTTGATTGATATTGGAAAAAACTCCATTTCAACAAAGATTTTTTGAAAATAACACAGAATGGAGATATAGAACAACAGTTTATCATAAAGTGTTATATTCTCATGTGAGAAAGCAATTTCTAATGGTACACGTAAATATTTCAATCACTTAAAATACCACATTGAAAACTGACTGTGAGATCAATGCTTGTTGAAAGAATCTGGCAGGCCCTTTGTGTAAGAGTCGTCATTTCCTACTCGTATTTTAAGATATTGTGCCATAGTAACTTGTGTTTAGTGCTCACAAAGTTCCAATGAGTATGGATTTTATGTCAAATTAGAGTAGTATTGATGTTGTTTGGGTGTAACAGAACTATGTTCTGTTAGAAAGGCAAGGATAGAATGAAAATAATTCTTTAGCATTAATAAGTTATTTTTTCCTAGTTATTCTGATATTTCTAAGCATTTCTTTTTTCTTTATAACTTCTCTGCTCATAATTCTTTAAGTGTTCCATTATTTTTCATCATTATTTTATTCCCTTTTGTTACAAAGGCATGAACCACGTATTTTGCTTGAATTCTAACCTGCTTAGTGAGTTCTGGCTATTTCTAGAGTTGTTGTTTTGCTTATTAGGGCATAAAGCTACATATATTTTCAGAGTATTTTGAGGTATTTTATACCAATTCAAAGATAATTCATATTAATAGCCTCTATATTGAACTGCTAGGAGTTAAAAAAGAGCAAAAATAAAAAATAAAGAGCAATCAAAGCCAGTCTTAATCAGTCACTATTGAAGTTTTTAGATTCAGTTTGATCTCATTTGCTGTTATTCTTTATCTTTTTGCAGAGGCTCCACGTTTGTGTTTGTTTCAAATAAGACCTTGATGTTTTATTATATCCTAAAATTAAAATGGAACTAAATGTTTTTTGTGAGTGTCACCCTATCCAAGTTCAGAAATTTTTAGGATGCTCTCATGTAAAGAGGGTTGTAAGCCCATTTTTCACATGTAAAAAACCATGTGAAAAACGTATGTCTTTTTTAGTCTTTGCTATAGAAACTTAATGTGTAATTGAACAAACGAAAAAAAAGAGTCATGCTCTGTTAACCACTTTGCTCCACTCACTCTATCCAATTTGGCAGTCTGTGTCTTCTGATTGGGGCATGTAGCCTATATGCATTTAAGTTTTTTTGAGAAATCACCAAACTGCCTTTTATGAAAGCTGAACTAACTTACATTTTCCACAGCAGTTTATTTGCATTTGTTTTTCTCTGTAGCCTCACCAGTATTATTTTTTGATTTAAAAATATATTTTTTAGCATGCCAGATGATAATAAAACTTCCCATGGAGAAAAAAAAAGCAGGCAAAGAGGATGTAAAATTTCAGGTGGAGATTAGTTGTAATTTCTCAGGGAAAAAAGGGCTCACTGAAAATGTGACACGTGATCAAAAACCTGAGGAAGGTGGTGAATCAGCTCTGCAGTTTTATGGGCTGCTCTGAGTTGTCCACACAGACAGAACAAATGTGGCAAATTATGCATGTGGCAAATTCAAAGAACAACAAAAAGTCAATGTATCTGGAACCCAGCGAGAGAAATAGGGGAAACATACACCTTAGAAGCTCAGTATGCTGTATTACAGATTTGCGGTTTTACTGTGGATTAAGGAGCATAGGACATTTTGAGTAGAGGCATCATGTGCTATCATTTTTATTTTGAAATAGCCATGGTGGCTCTTAAGAATGTTGACCAGGAAAAAATGTAAGAGTCAGGGAGATGAACTAGAGCAGATACTGGAAAACTCTAGTGAAATGATCTAATCTCGCCTGCCTGTTCTGGTAAATGAAGCCTTATTGGGACATGGACATGGCTCCTTCAATTGCATAGTGTTGATGGCAGTTTTCACATTGTGGCAGAATTAAGTAATGCAACAAAGATGCCGTGGCTTATTATATCTAAAACAACCTTAAATCTAGCCCTTTAAAAACAGTTTGCAAATCTGAATTAGAAGGCTATTGCAATAACCTGAGATATAATGGTGGCCTATACCAACTTAGTAGTGGAAGTGATAAGAAATATTTAGAGGTTGCACATATTGAAAGTAGAGACAACAAATATGCTGACAGAGGAAAGGTATAAAAGCAAGAAGACAACAATGACTTCCACCTGAGCAATTGGAAAGACAGAGCTGCCATTTACTTAGTTGAAAGATTGTGGAAAGGGCATATTTGGAGGTTCAGATCCTAAGTTCGGTCTTGAGGTAGATACCTAACAAATCCCAACAAATAGGTATAATACACAGTTGCACATCCAAGTCTAGAGTTCAGCAGAAAAGTCTTGGCTAGTGATATAAATTTGGGACTTTTTGGCACATAGGAGGTATTACAAATCATGAATGAGATCACATGGGGAGTGATTTTGGAGGAGAGGTTCAGGGGTTAGACCTGAAGTTTGAGCCTTTCCAGATTTTGAAGATCAGTCAAAGTCACAAAATACAATGATAAAGAGCAACCTAGTTAAATGAGATACACAACAGCACATGAAACCTTTGTCGACTCAAAAATAAGGTTATCAGTGAAGTGCTGCTGCTCTTTCAGCTAAGAATGGGATGGAGAATTTACTGCCAGCTTAGAAGAATGTAGCTATCATAGATAACCTTGAGCGTCACTTCAGTGGTATACGGGGTGAAATATTGATTGGAATGAATTCAAGAGAAAATAAGTACAACTGAAAACGGCTCAAAGAAAATTGTCTCGAAGTTTTTCTCTGAAGGAGAGAATAGAAGGTAGCAAAATATTGTGGTAATGAGAATTTTTAAACTTTTTCAGATAAGAGAAATAGCAAGATGCTTGTGTGCTTTTGGGACAATTCAGTCAAAAGGGAAAAGGATAATACCTAACAGAAAAAAGTTCGAGAGCTATGTGTTTGAGCAGGTACGTAAGTAGAAGCTACGTCCTTCAATGAGAGCGCAGGTTGATCAATCAAAATAAGAGAAGGAAAAGCTAAGTATATAGGCAATACAGAAACAGGTGGGTAAATAGGAGTGTAGCAGCTGGGGACAGTCTTTTTCAACAATTTGTCTTCTTTCTTTTTAGCATAAGCAAAGTCACAAAGCTGAGGGGAAAGGGGTCTTAGAGGTCTAAGATGAGAGTAGAGGATAAACAATATCCATTAAGAGATGAGGCAAGTAAATAGACTAGAGGAATATGGAATTTCTGCCTAATACGTTGGGCTAAAAGTCACAACAAAACATACATTAAAACAATATAAAACAAAAAATTCTAAACATCCAAAAAGAGGATAGTGAGAAATAATGATTCTAGAACTTTCAGTAAATGAACTATTGTGAAATTATTAAAATAATTTTCTAATATGCTTAGTAACATAGGAAAATCTTAATGTGGAAAAATAAAACTACAATTCGTTATATTCTACATTGTTGCCAGGAAGTGCAGGAATCCTCAGTTCTTAGTCTTACTTGGAGAAAGAATTCTGCCAAGTGATTGGTTTAGCCAAAAATGGAAAATTTTTTAAAGATAAGTAGAGCTCAGAGAGTTTGTTTAAAGCGACAGCACACTCTGAAGAGTCAGAGCCAGATGCTGGAAGGAAATGGGCCAGCAGCAGCCCCTCAGAGTTCCACGTTGGGTTATGATGTTGAATTCTTTAAATTTTCACTTCTTTCTTAAGTCTCTGCCATTTTCGTCTAGTTTTTCCACTCCTTTAAAGCCCCTTCCTTTCCCCACTGACTTCCCAACCCAGGCTTGTGGGACCCTCACTTACTATTAGTTGGTGTGCATGCAGGGGTCTGGTGTCAGACACAAATGGCCCTTGCATTATCCCTTAGAACTTTCTCCTTTGCCTTTTGCCTCTTGTCAGGCATATACCTAGCTCCGTTCTGACAGGTTAAATGCAGGGTGGATGATTATTGGGCATCTCTTTCTGCAGAGGAATTTCCCCTCCTCTCTGTTCATATCTAATAGTATGCAGGTTTCAGGTGTTCCCTGGGCTGTGAGGTTTTCCAGACCACCCCTTTCTCAGAAGCTTTCCTGCCTTGCTCGTGTCTGGTTACCTGCCTACTCTAACATTATGCAATTTGACAAGTGACAAAGATATTAACATTCCAAAGTCACATTACTGAGAATTGACAGCCTAAGTTACAACTCAGGTTTGACTGACTTCAAACTGATTTCCAGACCACTTAATTTGAATTTTAAGCATCTGCATCACACTCGAAGTTTAGGTTTTGTTTAATACCTCCAACGTTTTTTAAATAGAAACTATTACATAGGAAAGAATCCTATATTTCTATTTGAACAATTGTTTCAACTGCACTGTATAAGTTTATATACATGTTTCTAATATTCCAAATCACCCTAAACTGAGTTTTTGTGAAAACTATCATTCAACACCTTGGTCACTTTCGTAAAAACTTTAATTCTGTCGTTTATGAAGTGTTGCAATGAAATCTTCATGTAAATCACCAAAATCACTAACACATTATTTCATTCTTGAAAATAGAAAAATACAGAATTACAGAAGCTTATTTGAACGACGAAAATGGTATTTTATAACTAAAGAAATTGTTATTGAATAGAGTTGTCCAATTTCGGCATGTTGAACAAAAAAATCGAAGAAAACTCACAAAGTAGCAAAAGAAAGAGGCAAGGAAAGAGATACAGCCACAAAAGAATGGAGTAAAAAAGCCACAGACTTACTCAAGATAATTCAGAGTGGAAGGTAGCTCAAGAGCTCCTGACTGCAACGCTCCCAGAGGTTTTATAAAATCAAAAGAAATTGGCAACAGGTGTCTTTGGAGGCCTCCAGTTGGTTACACCCTAAGACCAATCAGAGGCTGAAGCGGATGCTTGGGCCACAGTCAATCAGAGGCTGAAGTGGAAACTTCTGTCTCCTTATCACAGGAGAGAGGATGTGCCCTGTATGCACCCTATCTTGCCAAGAACTGGCTGCACCTGCTGTTGTTTTGTTTATGCCTTAACCCTGGGTTACACTAATTCCCTATTCTGCCCCAGAATGAATTTCAGTCATAAATGAATCAAGAAACGAAACCCACATGTTGTATAGTTCGCTCCTCTATGATAATCTCTGTAAGCAAACATAGTTTAAGTTTCAGGTTGTATCCTCCAACTTCTTGTTTTTTTTTTCCCGCATGCAAGACTTACCTCTGATCTCTAACAACTGACATTTAGATAATCTTACCTTGTCTCATGACCATTAATATTTTCTTACACACTAATGACTACTAAATTTAAACCTTCTCTCCAGTTATCTTCTTCTGAGCTTCAGTCAGGAATATTATCTGTCTTCTTGACGTCTCCCTTAGGGTAATTCAAGCATAATATGTTCAAAACAGATCATCTGAGGGTTTTGCCGCATCTGCAAGAATAAAGATCATACTCAGTTATCAGACTGCCGGCATTCCGGAAAATGTTGACATCACTCTGAAGGGAGGGATAGTTATCAGAAGGAGCCCTGAGAAACTCTGTGGAGGGACGTTAATTATGTGAATGTAGGACTCAGTCTCTCTGGGGAAGAAAAAAAATAGAGGGTGCAGCTTGACAAATGGCAGAGAAATATAAAGAAACTGGCTACTGTGCACATTATCTGTGGCCATCCACAGAGCATGGTAAAGGAGTTTCAATGAGCTTCCATTGCAAGATGATATCTGTGCATGCTTACTTTCCTATCAATGTCATTATTCAGGAGAATGGGTCTCTTGTTGAAAACCAAAATTTCTTAGTGAAAATGCATCTACAAGCTTCAGGTAGTCTAGGTGTTGCTTTTTTAATATCTCAAACCCAGAAAAATGAGTTAATTCTTGAAGAAAATGACATTGAACTTATATCATATTCAGCTGTTTTGATTCAGCAAAGCCATAATGTTAAAAACAGAAATATCAGAAAAAATTTGTATGGTATCTACATCTCTGAAAAAGGAACAGTTTTGCCTGCTGGTAAGTAAAACCTAAAAGTTGTCCAGCATTGAAAACAAAATGCTGATGATTTCTGAACTCCATTTATGATGTTTCAAAGATTTAATAAAAACCCTCTACTGGAAAAAAAAAAAAAGCGACAAGCAACCAATTAATCAGACTATCTGAATTACAGCTCTCTCCTCAAGTTATTTTGCATTTTTATAATGGCATCATCATTTGCTCAAGCCAAGAACCATCTTTAATTCCTCTCTTTCTCTGAAAACCATATTTACTCAATGAACAAGATTTCCAGGACTATTTCCAAAATGCATACCTATTCAGGCCTTTCCTCCCTTGCAACTCTCTAGTTCAAGCTCTAATCATCTTCAGTTTGTTTTACTCTAACAGTCTTCTAAATAGTCTAAATATTTTTCCAGCTTCTCCTTCTATTTAGAAAAATATTTTTTTTCCAAAGATCATTGAGATAACATCACTTTGCCATTTAAAACATCTCAATGCTTTTTGTCATGCTAGTATAAAATGTAAACTCACCATTCTGGTCTGTAAGATACTACATGATTTGGATTCTGTCAGGATTTCTACCCATCGCCCTACCCCCCAGCTTTTTCTTCTATTGCAGGGTTCTTTGTGTTCTTTGAAGACACTAAGCTTTTCTAGTCTTACATTCTTTGAATCTACTCTCACCACTGCCTGGACCACTTCCCATGGTTCTTATATTTTAGGTCTCCTGTGAAATGTCACACACTGGGAGAGTTGTTTCTTGACCGTTCTATCTAGGATAGATTTCTCATCTCTGAATGTATGTTTTCTCTACCAAAACATCAGCGTATTTCTCCTGTGGAACCCAACACAGTCTTTAGGTATTTTGTTTATCCATGTGTTTCTTTGTGTCTCACTAATTTTTCATAGGTTTGTTACTGAAACTCCAGTGCCTATCACATACCACGTTCTTAATAATTTTAAATGAATAGATAAATGAATAAATGAATTCATATACCATTTTTACTCATTGCAGAATGGATCATTTGCATAGTTTATAAATTCATTAGTTTTTATGCACAGTCAATTGATAGATTCCAGGTGATAATTTATTCCTTAAAATTTTTTTACTCCCCGATTTCAAGTAGTAAAGATTCTGTTTTAGGCAATTTCTACAGCCATTTGGTACATCAAACTTCTCAATGTTTTTTGTTTGTTTTTTTGCCTTCTTTCTGTATAATTCCGATGGATATTTATAAGGAAACTATTTAGCAGGATACTACCAGCTTTTTCCAATTTTCACTGTAACCTATGGGTGGATGCTTTCCTTATTTTAACCACCTCAGACCAGTTGTAACACTGCATAAATCAAAATACAAGTTTACAAAGCAAATTCACAAAACACAGGATCTCTATATAAATTTGTAGAAGCTAATAAAAATATGTTTAAAAAATGAGCTTGAATGAGATGGAAAAGGGTTTAAACATAAAAGCTCATCCCAAGTGGCTAAAATTGCAGCATGAGACAGAGAATTTATTAAGATACTTTATGACCAGCTGAAACAGAATATATTTTGATATAACTATATCACTGACCAATTTTTGGCAAATAAACATGGCCACAGACACTCATTATTAATTTTAGAGAATGACACTACCAAACTTTTGCTGATCTTTAACATAAATTCCAGAATCTCACAGAAAGACATAACTGGAGATTATATAATGTCATACCTCGAACATCTTCAATAGAAATTATTAAATTGTCTTTGGAGATTCAGTGAATTTATACTTAAAATATCTAACAAATTAACCTTTATTGTCACAGACAGCATTAGCAATGCACCTTTTAGATTCTGTTTTACAGTCTGCTGGGCCAAATGGACACAGCCAGAGCCCACTGTTGCTGGTTTTTACACTGGCCCATATTAACACAGCTAACGCTTCAACAGAGAAGAAAGCACATGTAATTTTACCATCTCATTTAACATTCTTTATCCATCAACAAGCATTGAAGGATGTTTAATAAAGAGACAGATCATGGTTAACCAGATAGACATGATTACATTTTACCAAGATATACCTTATAGAATCTGACACATAATGTTTTAAAGATATAGAACAAGAAAGGGGATGTCATAAAAAGTATCAAGCACAAGTACTCTCACAGCTCTCTTATTGGTGGAGGGGGATTGAAGAGTGCATGAGGTAAAGAGAACTATGTGAAGAACCCAGCGTACTTCTAAGAAAATAAAGGAAAGCCAGCATAGCTAATAATCGGCATGTGGGTGAAATATTACTGAGATGAGGTGAGGGGAGGAGGAGGAGGCCCTGATCACGCAGTTTGTTCTTAGAAAAACGAGAAGTCACTGAGAGAGTAACAAGGATAATAATCTTTTTGAAACAGTTCTCAATACTGAATACTGTCCCCCTCATTGATTCTTTCTTTTTTTTTTTTTTTTTTTTTTTTTTTTTTTGATATCTTGGCTCCAGGGAATGGAAGAACAAATTGTAAACTAAGAAAACTGAAAGTAGAAGTAGCCATTCCCATTGCCAGAGGGGAGCTGGGCAGGCAAAGACAGAAAGTGAAGGAGAAAGCTCTCCCTTGGTCCTCCCCTGCATTTTTGCTC
>NW_016107352.1:7042112-7065648 GCF_001604975.1 Cebus imitator | reverse complement strand
GTGCCATGAGGCTGCAGGGAAGGTGCCCAGCTGGGTGTCTGAAGGCACTGAATGCTCCCATAGCAAGGTAGTATCCTACCTAGCCAGACCAGGTAAGAACCACACCAGGTAAGGGCATTTATAAGAGCCAGATAAAGTGAAAAGCAGGCCACAGGTTTCCCTAGCAATAGACTTCAGCAGTGGTTGCTAGTTAGTGCAAGGGATTTTACACTGGGGACCAGGAGATTTCACAAAAACTTTCAAAAAATTAATGTCAAAGGAGTGAATAATGCAATCTCTACAGAGTGGGTAGTACAAGAAAAAGGGTCGGGTGCGGTGGCTCATGCCCGTAATCCCATCAATTTGGAAAGCCCAGGTGGGCGGACCACATGAGGCCAGGAGTTCAGCCTGGCCAACAATCCATCTCTAGTAAAAATACAAAAAATTAGCTAAGTGTGGTGACTCATGCCTGTAATCCAAGCAACTTGGGAGGCTGAAGCAAGAGAATTACCTGAGCTGGGTGGTGGAAGTTGCAGTGAGCCAAGATCCTGCCATTGCATTCCAGCCTGAGTTAGAGAGAGAGACTGTCTCAAATTTAAAATAAAGGACAGAGCTCTGAGTTTTAAAGGAAGGGTCCCAAAAGAAAAGAGTATTCTGAGTAAGGAATGTTTGACTGTATTTACTGAAAATTTCCACTGGACTTGAAATTAGAAGACATTAGTGACCTAAATAAAAACAGATATTGTGAAGAGAAGAACTGGAGAGAGGGTGAAGAATCCTCTAAGTAGGTGAGAGAGTAAAAAATAGATGAGGAATAGAGGCGACAAGTATAGGCCTTTCAAGAAATTTGACATTGAATTGGAGAGAAAGTAGTTGATTCTTGAAAAGGAAGTGAGAGAAGGTTGTCTTTTGTTTGTTAAATCATTTTCTTCTTTAAGGAAGAGTCCTGAGCATATTTAGTTGTATGAGGGAAGGAACCAGAACAGAGAGAGAGTAGGTATTACTCTCTATAGGCCCCAAAAAGATCAGGAAAGGCGTTGTGGTCTCCATTTTACAAATAAGAAAACTAAGACTTAGTGTGGTTTGCTGAAGATCAGGAACTGTTGATGTATTTGGACAAGAAGAAAGCCTTTTTTGTTCATATGTTTTAATTCTTCTTTTAATGTATTTAATATGCTCATTTGCATGAAGACACTGCTGGATGTTGGGATTGGTTAAATGACCTATCATATTTCATGTCATTTGCTTTGGATTCACAGACGACTAAGGACTGCAGAGTCCCTGAGTGATAAGTACATGAGGTTTTTGTGAGATCATTGCATGTGAGGTAGTTAGGTTTGTAACTCCTACTACTGCTTGAGAATGTTTTGTTGCTGGTTACTACAAGCACAGAGGGCTACTGTTTTGCCCTTTGTAATCCTGAGGGAGAGGAATAGGGAAAGCTCAAAGAAAAACAATGAAAACACTTTTGGTCTTGGACAATAGGTAAAGGAAATGAATAATGTTTCCGTTCTTAGTGATTGGTCAGCTGAAAAGCAAGTATTCCCACCTTTTCATAAGTTTTGGGGAAACTATAGTTTGGTTTTTGCTAAATGTAAGGAAAGGAGAACACTGACTGATATTATTTTATCTATATTAATATAAACAGCAAACAATGGATAACCTTTGTGAATCCTGGCTATGTGCTAGGCACATTAGTATGATGGTGCTAAATACCTCATTAAATGCTAACAGGGTCCTTAGGCAGGATATGTTCTCTCTATATTAGGAGTAAGTGATAACTAACTTCAGATCCTCTACCACTTAGAAGTGATGTGACTTTTGGCTAATATGTAAGTCAGTTTTACATTGCCATAAAGACATTCCCAAGACTGGATAATTTATAAGGAAAAGAAGATTATTTGGCTCACAGTTCTACAGGCTGTACAAGGACGGTGGCAGCATCTCTTCAGCTTTTGGTGAGCCTTACTAAGCTTTTAGTCATGGCAGAGGGAAAAGGAAGCCAGTGTGACACATAGTGAGAGACGCAGCAACAGGCGTGGTGTGGGGTGAGGATGAGGAGTTTCAGACTCTTTTTAACAATCAGCTCTCATGGTAACTCATTACTGTGGAAAGGCACCAAGTCATCCACAAGGGATTTGCCTCCATGACTCAAACACCTTCCACCAGGGTCCACCTACATCCAACACTGGGATCACATTTCAAATGAGATTTGGAGGGAACAAATATCCAAACCATCTCAGCCACTTATTCAACCTCTTGTGCCTCAGTATCCTTATCCCTTATATTTAAGTGAGAATGACAATAATAATACCTTCCTAGGGGATATCTGCCAAAATGGCCAAATAGAAACAGCTCCAGAGTGCAGTTCCCAGTGAGAGCAATTTAGAAAGTGAGTGATCTCCACGTTTCCAACTGAGGTATCAGGGTCATCTCACTGGGACTGGTTAGACTGTGGGTGCAGCCCAAGGAGGGCACACCAAAGCAGGGTGGGGCATTGCCTTACCTGGAAAGTGCATGGGCCTGGAGAACTCCCTCTACTAGCCAAGCGAAGCCATTGGGGACATTTCTCAATACTCTGGCACTCTGGTTCAGATACTGCACTTTTCCAAAGGTCTTCACAACTCACAGACCAGGAGATTCCCTCTGGTATCTACAACACCAGTGCCCTGGGTTTCCAGCACAAAACTGGGTGGCCATTTTAGCTGTAGCATTTTTTTTTTTTTTTTTTTTTTTTTTTTTTTCTCATATCCCGGTGGAACCTGGAATGCCAGCAATAGAACTGCTCTTTTCCCTAAAAAGGGAGCCAAGTGATCTGGCTTGGCGGGTCCCACCCCCACAAAGACCAGCAAGATAAGATCTACTGACTTGAAATTCTTACAGCCTGCACAGCAGTCTGGGCTCAACCTGGAATATTTGAGCTCAGTGGGGAGGGGTGTCTGCCATCGCTGAGGCACAGGTAGGCAGTTCTAAACTCACCTGTGTAAACAAAGTTGCTGCAAAGTTTACACAGCAACTGGGCAGAGCCCAGCCAGGGCAGCTCAGCAAGCCTGCTGTAGTTAGACAGTGACTAGACTCCCTTCTTACTAGGCAGGGCATATGAAAAAAGGCAGCAACCCATCAGGGACTTACAAATAAAGCCCCACCTTCCAAGGACAGAGCACCTGGGAAAAGGGGCAAATGTGGGTTCCACTTCAGCAGACTTAAATGACCCTGACCTGCAGCTCTGAAGGGAGCAACAGATCTCCTAGAACAGCACTTGAGCTCTGATAAGGGACAGGCTGCCTCCTCAAGTGGCTCCCTGACTCCCATATATCCTCACTGGGAGACATCTCATGCAGAAGAGCTCTGGCTGACATCTGGCAGGCACCCTTCTGGGATGAAACTACCAGAGGAAGAAACAGGCACAATATTTGCTGTTTTGCAGCCCCCGCAGGTGATTCCCAGGCAAGCAGGGTCTAGAGTGGACCTCCAGCAAATACCAGCAGGCCTGCATAAGAGGGGCCTGACTGTTAGAAGGAAAACTAAAAAACAGAAAGAAATAGCTTCAACATCAACAGAAAAGACAACTCAGAGACCCCATCCAAAGGCCGCCAACTTCAAAGACCAAAGGTAGATAAATCCACAAAGATGGGAAGAAACCAGTGCAAAAAGACTAAAAACTCCAAAAACCAGAAAGCCTCTTCTTCTCCTAGGGATCACAACTCCTCACCAGCATGAGAACAAAACTGGATAGAGAATGAGTTTGATGAATTGACAGAAGCAGGATTCAGCAGTTAGGTAATAACAAACTTCTCCAAGCTAAAGGAGCATGTTCTAACAATGCAATGAAATTAAGAACCTTGAAAAAAGGCTAGATGAAATGCTAAGCAGAATAACCAGCATACTGAAGAACATGAACAACTTGATGGAGCTGAAAAACAGCACAAGAACTTCGTGAAGCATACAGAAGTTTCAATAGCCAAATTGATCAAGTGGAAGAAAGGATATCAGAGATTGAAGATCAACTCAATTAAATAAAACAAGAAGGCAAGATTAGAGAAAAAACAGTGAAAAGAAATGAACAAAGCCTCCAAGAAATATGGGATTATGTGAAAAAACCAAATCTGCATTTGATTGCTGTACTTGAATGTGATGGATAGAATGAAAACAAGTTGGAAAACACTCTTCAGGATATTATCCAGGTGAACTTCCCCAACCTAGCAAGGCAGGCCAACATTCAAATTCATGAAATACAGAGAACACCACAAAGATATTCCTCGAAAAGAACAACCCCAAGGCATATAACCATCAGATTCACCAGGGTAAAAAATGAAGAAAAAAATACTAAGGTCAGCCAGAGATAAAGGTTGGTTTACCCACAAAGGGAAGCCCATGAGACACACAGTGGATCTCTCAGCAGAAACCCTACCAATCCAGAAGAAAGTAGGGGCCAATATTCAACGTCCTTAAAGAAAAGAATTTTCAGCCAAGAATTTCATATCCAGTCAAACTAACATTCATAATTAAAGAAGAAATAAAATTATTTATGGACAAGCAATTGCTGAGAGATTTTGTCACCACAAGGCCTACCTTACAAGAGCTCCTGAAGAAAGCACCAAACATAGAAAGGAACAACCAGTACCAGCCACTGCAAAAACGTATCAAATTGTAAAGACCATCAACACTATAAAGAAACTGTATCAATGAATGGGCAAAACAACCAGCTAACATTAAAATAGCAGACTCAAAATCACACGTAACAATTTTAACCTTAAATGTAAATGGACTAAATGCCCCAATCAGAAGACATAGACTGGCAAATTGGATAAAGAGTCAAGACTTATTGGTGTGCTGTACTCAGGAGACCCATCTCACATGCAAAGACACACATAGGCTCAAAATAAAGGTATGGAAGAAGGTTTACCAAGCAAATGGAGAGGGAAAAAAAGCAGGGGTTGCAATCCTAATCTCTGATAAAACAGATTTTAAACCAGCAAAGATCAAAAGAGACAAAGAGAAGGGTTTTACGTAATGTTAAAGGGATCAATGCAACAAGAAGACCTAACTATCCTAAATATATATGTACCCAATACAGGAGCACCCAGATACATAAAGCAAGTTCTTAATGACCTAAAAAGAGACTTAGACTGTCACATAGTAATAGTGGGAAACTTTAATACCCCACTGTCAATATTAGACAGATCAACAAGACAGAAAATTAACAAGGATATCCAGGACTTGAACTCAGTTCTGGAACAAGTGAACCTAATAGACATCTACAGAGCCCTCCACCCCAAATTCACAGAATATACATTCTTCTCAGCACCACATTGCACTTATTCTAAAATTGATCACATATTTGGAATATACTCCTCACCAAATGGAAAAAAGAAAAAAAAAAAGGAAATTATAACAAACAGCCTCTCATACCACAATCCAACCAAGTTAGAACTCAGGATTAAGAAACTCAGTCAAAACCACACAACTACATGGAAACTGAACAACCTTCTCCTAAATAACTAATGGATAAATAATGAAATAAAGCAGAAATAAATATGTTCTTTGAAACCAGTGATAACAAATATACAACATACCAGAATCTCTGGGACACATTCAAAGCAGTGTCTAGACGGAAATTTATAGCACTAAATGGCCACAAGAGAAGCGAGGAAGGTCTAAAACTGACACCTTAACATCATGATTAAAAGAACTAGAGTAACAAAATCAAACCAATTCAAAAGCTAGCAGAAGAAAAGAAATAATTAAGATCAGATGAGAACTGAAGGATATAGGGACACAAAAAACCTTTCAACAAATCAGTAAATCCAGGAGCCGCTTTTTTGAAAAGATCAACAAAATAGATAGATCACTAGCCAGACTAATAGAAAAGACAGAAGAATCAAATAGATGCAATAAAAACTGATAAATAGTATATCACCACAGATCTCACAGAAATACAAATTACCATGAGAGATTACAAATACCTCTATGCAAATAAACTAGTAAATCTAGAAGAAATGGATAAATCCTGGACACTTACACCCTCCTAAGGCTAAACCTGGAAGAATTGAATCCCCGAATAGACCAATAATAAGGCCTAAAATTGAAGCAGCAAATAATAGCCTTCCAACCAAAAAAAGTCCAGGACCAGATGAGTTCATAGCCAAATTCTACCAGAAGTACAAAGAGGAGCTGGTACCATTCCTTTTGAAACTATTCCAAACAATACATAAAGAGGGAATCCACCCTAACACATTTTATGAGACCAACATCATCCTGATACCAAAACCCGGCAGAGACACAACTTAGAAAATTTCAGGCTAATATCCATTATGAACATTGATGTGAAAATCCTCAATAAAATATTGGCAAACTGAGTCCAACAGTACATCAAAATCTTTTCTATCACACTCAAGTTGGCTTCATCCCTGGGATGCAAGGCTGGATCAATATACTCAAATTTATAAATGTAATCCATCAAATAAACGGAACTAAAGACAAAACCACATGATTATCTCAATAGATGCAGAGAAGGCCTTCAACAAAATTCAACAGCACTTTATGCTAAAACTTTCAATAAACTAAGTATCAATGGAACGTATCTCAAAATAATAAGAGCTATTTATCACAAACCAATACTCAATATCATACGGATTGGGCAAAAACTAGAAGCATTCCCTTTGAAAAATGACACAAGACAAGGATGCCCTCTCTCACCACTCCTATTTAACATAGTATTGGAAGTTCTGGTCAGGGCAATCAGGCAAGAAAAAGAAATAAAGGGTATTCAGCTAGGAAAAGAGGAAGTCAAATTGTGTCTATTTGCAGATGACATGATTGTATATTTAGAAGACCCCATCATCTCAACCCAAAATCTACTTAAACTGATAAGCAACTTCAGCAAAGTCTTAGCATACAAAATCAATGTGCAAATATCACGAGCATTCCTAAACACTAATAAAAGACAAACAGAGAGCTAAATCATGAGTGAACTCCCATTCACAATTGCTACAAAGAGAATAAAATACCTAGGAATACAACTAACAAGAGACCTGAAGGACCTCTACAAGACAAACTACAAACTACTGCTCAAGGAAATAAGAAAGAACACAAACAAATGGAAAAACATTCCATGCTCATGGTTAGGAAGAATCAATATCATGAAAATCGCCATACTGCCCCAAGTAATTTATAGATTCAATGTTATCCCCATCAAGCTACCATTGACTTTCTTCACAAAATTGTAACAACAACAACAACAAAAACAAAAACACTTTAAACTTCATATGGAGCCAATAAAGAGCCTGCATAGCCAAGACAATCCAAAGCAAAAAAAAAAAAAAAAAAAGCTGGAGGCATCATGCTACCTGAGATCACATTATACTCAAAGGCTACAGTAATAAAAACAGCATGGTACTGGTACCAAAACAGAGATATAGACCAATGGAACAGAACAGAGGCCTCAGAAATATGCCACACATCTACAACCATCTGGTCTTTGACAAACTTGACAAAAATAAGCCATGGGGAAAGGATTCCCTGTTTAATAAATGGTGTTGGGAAAACTGGCTAGCCAAATGCAGAAAGCTGAAACTGGATCTTTCCTTACACCTTGTAAGAAAATTAACTCCAGATGGATTAAAGATTTAAACATAAGATCTAACACCATAAAAACCCTAGAAGAAAACCTAGGCAATACCATTCAGGACATAGGCATGGACAAGGACTTCATGACTAAAACACCAAAAGCAATGACAATAAAAGCCAAAATGGACAAATGGGATTTAATTAAACTTAAGAGCTTCTGCACAGCACAAGAAATTATCATTAGGTTATGTGGTTTTTTTATGCATGACCTATTACTTGGAATTAGCAGACACTGTAAAGTCACCAATGTTTCTTTCCACTTAGATGTTACTTACTAAATAATACTTATAGCACTAGGGCTTTTCTGACATTTTCATTCCTTCCTGACTAAAAACTCTTCCACCAGTAGATTATTATACAGTTATATTAAGAATTTGTGCATGTATAAGCTAAAATACTGTTTTCTCTGGATAGGAACATCTTCCATAACTCAGTAAGGTGATACATTCTGAGTTTGGAATTCTGTGTAGCTAGTAAAGACTTTAGAAATGGCTCCTGATCCAGGGTATAATTATTTTGTGAAAGCTGGTTGGTACTAGTACGAAGAATAAAGAAAAGAAGAATATGTGAGCTGCTAGCCTAGAAGGAGAGGTGCAGATGGGTTCAGGAAAAATTTTTAAAAAGAATATAGGAAATAATTAAGTATTGTAATCAATGAGAGCATAAAGGGGAAAGAAGAAAGTATCTGCATAGACAATATTGATCATTTTATTCTCTTGGTATGGAATTACATTTACCATCTGTGGCATCTTTCCAATTGACACAAATCACATGATCCTTTTGCAGCAATGCTGTCTCTTCCTGAGATGAAACATAAGGGGAGACAGGAGAATAGAAAGGGGAATGGAAGGGAAGAAGACACACATAAATTGATCTTAATTAGTAGTACTTTTTATTGAATGAATGGTAAGTTAGAGGCATTAAACAAAATCAAGTGTCTAGGAAATCATTTTATCAACCTGCCTTGTATTCATTGAAAGCTAAACTATTTACACAAAACGGATGTTGCCTCCTTTGTGACCATCGTTATTTTTAAAGCTGAATTCCTACATACCCTTTGCAAATTGATCGAATATTGCTTATGTAATTAAAAAATGTAGGAAAAATTATTGCAACTCATAAGTGTGTTTAACTTATTGCCCAAATAATCTGTAATTATCTAGGAGAAATTACTTTGATATAAAAGGCCATACACAATAAATGTTCTCTTCTTGCTTTCTGATATTTTGTTCATTTCTGAATATTACATCAATTTTACCTGTCAAACCTAAGTTAGGTTTATTAGTATATTAATATTTTATTTATATTATAAATATGCATACATAAATTAGCAATCACATATAACCCCAACTATTACCCTAGCTCACCAGTGGTAGTTTTGTGACTATTTTGGCATATTTACAGATATTTTAATGACTGTAAATATTGTACCCTATGGATACATCATAGTTTATTTAATAATTTGCCTATTTTTGCACCTTAGGATTTTAAGGTTTTACTATTATGAATAACTCAGTATAAGGATTTTAAGATTTTACTAGTATGAATAACTCAGTATAGGCTGGGCACAGTAGCTCATGCATGTAATCCTAATACTTTTGGAAGCTAAGGTAGGCAGATCACTTGAGGTTAGGAGTTGACGACCAACATGGTCAACATGGTGAAATCCCATCTATACTAAAATACAAAAATTAGCTGAGTGTGGTGGCATGCACCTGTTTTCTCAGCTTCTCAGAAAACTGATGCAGAAGAATTGCTTGAAACTGGGAGGTGAAGATTGCAGTGAGCCAAGATCTCACCACTGAACTCTAGCCTGCGAGACAGAGTGAGACTCCATCTCAAAAAAAGAAAAAAAGAATAACTTAATATATTATGTTTTGATTCTTTTCTTTTCTTTTTTCTTTTGTTTGATCTGGAGTTTTGCTGTTGTCACCCAGGCTGGAGTGCAGTGGCGTGATCTCAGTTCACTGCAACTTCCACCTCCCGGGTTCAAGCGATTCTCCTGCGTCAGCCTCCTGAGTACCTGGGATTACAGGTGCATGCCACCATACCCAGCTAATTTTTCTTCATTTTTAGTAGAGATGGGGTTTTTCCATGTTGGTCAGGCTGGTGTCAACCTCCCAACCTCAGGTGATCCACCTGCCTCAGCCTCCTAAAGTGCTGGGATTACAATGTTCAACTACTCTCTTTTTATTATGTGGTTGTCTATGTCATTTTGTATATAGAAAAATATTTGTTTTATAAACCTTGATGTTCAATGCTGGGTGCATATATACTTAGGGTGCTTATATACTAAGTCTTCTTGTTGATTCAGCCTTTTATCATTACACAATGCTCTTCTTTGTCCTTTTTGATCATTTTTGGTTTAAAGTCTGTTTTGTCTGAAATAAGTATAGTAAATACTGCTGTCTTTTGTTTTGCATTTGCATGGTAGATCTTGTTCTAACCCTTTATTTTGAGCCTAGGTATGTGATTATATATGAGAGAGCAGACAGCCTTATATTTTTATCCAACTTGCCACTCTGTGCCTTTATGTAGGGAATTTGAGCCATTTACATTCAAGTTTAAAATTGATATATGTGATTTGGTTCTACTATGAAGCTGTTTCCTGCTTGCTTTGTAGTTTCTATTTTGTAGTTGCATTATAGAGTTGGCAGACTATATATTTATGTGTGTTTTTGTGATAGCAGGTATCTTTGTTTTGTCTCCATGCTTAAAACTGCATCAAGGATCTCTTGTAAAGCTGGATTAGTGGTGCCAAATTCCCTTAGCATATGCTTGTCTGTAAAATATTTGATTTTTGAAGCTTGGTTTAGCAGGATAGGAAACTGCTGGATGAAATTTCTTTCTTTTTTTTTTTTAAGAATAGTGAAACAGGTTCCAAATCTCTCCTGGCTTGTAAGGTTGCTGCTGAGTTGATCTACATTCTGAACAATTGCTGTTGCCACTGTTGAATTTTAATAATATATATAAAATTTTCAATGCAGAATTGTATTAGTTTTACATTAAAAAACATTATAATTTATACAGTATTGTAATTTGGAGTACTCCCAATTATACAATCATCCAGACACAAAGACTCAGACACTTGCATTCATTTTGAGAAAAAAAGTTTATAATAGCTAAAAGTGCCATTCAAAGGACAGCAACCCAAAGGTTAGAAGAACATCAGCACATATACATATAAAAGAATGAGTGCAAGGATTTTGGTAACTCTAAAAGCCAGAATGGACCATTACACCCTAATGAGCCTGGGAGTTCCCAAACACTGGTTCTTGAACTGAGCGAAATGATTGAAATGAGAGACATAGAATTCTGAATATGGATGTCAAGAAAACTCATAAATATTCAGGAGAAAGTTGAAACCGAATTTTAAAAATCCATAGAATATAGTAAAAGGATCTAAAAGCTACAAAATGAGCATTTTTTCATATGTTTGTTGGCCTCATGTATGTCTTCCTTTGTAAAGTATCTGTTCATATCCTTTGCCCACTTTTGAAACAAGGCCATCATCACTGGTCATCAGAGAAATGCAAATCAAAACTACATTGAGATACCATCTCACGCCAGTTAGAATGGCGATCATTAAAAAAATCTAGAGACAACAGATGCTGGAGAGGATGTGGAGAAATAGGAACACTTTTACACTGTTGGTGGGAGTGTAAATTAGTTCAACCATTGTGGAAGACAGTGTGGCGATTCCTCAAGGACCTAGAAATAGAAATTCCATTTGAGCCAGCAATCCCATTACTGAGTATATATCCAAAGGATTACAAATCGTTCTACTATAAGGACACGTGCACACGAATGTTCATTGCAGCACTGTTTACAATAGCAAAGACCTGGAACCAACCCAAATGCCCATTGATGATAGACTGGACAGGGAAAATGTGGCACATATACACCATGGAATATTATGCAGCCATCAAAACCAATGAGTTTGTGTCCTTTGTAGGGACATGGATGAACCTGGAAAGCATCATTTTCAGCAAACTGACAGAAGAGCAGAAGATCAAACACCGCATGTTCTTACTCATAGGTGAGTGTTGAACAATGAGGACACATGGACACAGGGAGGGGAGCACTGCACTCTTGGGTCTGTTGGGGGGAATTGGGGGGGAACAGTTGGGGGTGGGGAGTTGGGGAGAGATAGCATGGGGAGAAATGCCAGATAAAGGTGATGGGGAGGAAGGCAGCAAATCACATTGCCACATGCGTACTTATGCAACAATCTTGCATGTTCTTCACATGTACCCCAAAACCTAAAATGCAATAAAATACATTTTTAAAAAAGCTACAAAATGAAACAGCCATTTGAAGAAAAGTCCAACTAAATTTCTGGAACTGAAAGTTCGTTACAAAATATTTATAATTACATAAGAAGCATTAATAGCAGACTAGTCCAAGCTGAGAAAATTTTCTCAGAGCTCTGAGACCAATTCTTTGAATTAGTCAGACAAAAGAACATAATAACATTTAAGAAAAACAAACACAACTTCCAACAAATGTGAGATTATAGAAAGAGACCAAATCTATGACTCAATTTCATTCCTTTTAGAGAAAGACAGAGCATAGTTTGGAAAACACATTTGACACACTTGAGGACATAGTCATTGAAAATTTCCCCAATCTTACTAAAGAAGTTGCCATGTAAATTCAAAAAATACAGAGAATTCCTGCGAAATACTATCAAAGGCAACCATTCCTAAGGGACACAATCATTAGATTCACCAGGATCATCTTGAAAGAAATAATCTTAAAGGCAGCTAGAGAGAAGGATTGGTTCTTATATAAAGAGAAATCAGGCCAGCAACAGACCTCGCAGCAGAAACCTTACGAATCAGAAGAGATTAGGAGCCTATTTTCAGTTTCCTTAAAGAAAATAAATTCCAACCAAACATTTCATATCCCATTGAATTAAGCTTCAAAAGCAAAGAAGGAATAAAATCCTTCTTAGACAAGCAAATGCTAAGGGAATTAATTACAACCAAACATACATTACAAGAGGTTTTTAGCGAGTGTTAAACATGGAAACAAAAGAAAAACCTGTTACTACAAACAAAAACACTTTCCAACACATAGCCCTCAGACTCTGTAAAGAAACTACTCAATCAAATCTTCAAAACGACCAACTAACAACAAAATGACGGGAACAAAATCTCACATATCAATACTAAGCCTGAATATAAACAGGCAAATACACCACTTAAAAGGAATAAAGTGGCAAACTGGATAAAAAGACTAGACCCAACTTTCTGCTGTCTTCAAGAGACCCATCTCATGTGTAACAACATCCACAGTCTCAAAGTAAATGGAGAATGATCTACCATGCAAACACAAAAGAAAAAGAACAGAAGTTGTTATTCTTGTCAGGTAAAACAGACATTAAACTAGTAACAAATAAGAAGTACAAAGAAAGGCATTACATAATAATGAGGGTTTCAATTCAGCAAGACTTAACTATTTTAAACATATATGCACCCAACATTGGAACACTCATATTTATAAAACCAGCCCTGCTTGAGCTATGCAAATATCTAGACAGCCACACAATGATAGTGGGAGATATCAATACTCATAGCATTCACAGCATTGGATAATTATCAAGGCAGAAAATTATCCAAAAACAATCTAGACATAAACTTGGTACTCAAGTCAATTGGACCTAATAGACATCTACAGAACACTCCATTCAACAACTACCACATAATTCTCATCAGCACAAAACATTTTCTAAGATTGACCACATGTTTTGTTATAAGCAAGTCTTAATAAATTCAAAAACACCAGCATCATACCAAGCACACTTTCAGACCACAGTGCAATATAAATAAAAATCAATATCAAGATCTCTCAATACTACATAAGTACATGGGAATTACACAACTTGCTTCTGAATAACCCATGTAAACAATTAAATTAAGCACCAAATCAAAATATCCTTTGAAATTAATAAAAATCACAACACAACTTACCAAAATATTGGGATGCAGCAAAGACAATGTTTAAAAAGAAGTTTTATAGCCCTAATGCCCTCATCAATAAGATAGAAAGATCTCAAATAAACAATCTAATATTACACCTAAAGGAACTAAAAAAAAAAAAAAAAGAACAAACCAACTCTAAAGCTAGCAGAAGAAAATACATGACTAAAATCGGAGAAGAACTAAATGAAATTGAGACACAAACTCCATACAAAAGATTAGTGAAATCAAGAGTTGGTTGTTTGAAAAATAAATATAAATGATAGACTGCTAAAAAGATTAACAAATAAATAAGACACAAATAAGCACAATCAGCAATGACAAAGATGACATTATACTCAATGTCACAGAAATACTAAAGATTTTCAAAGGCTATTATAAATACCTCTACGCATACAAATTAGAAAATCTAGAGGAAACAGATAAATTTCTCAAAACACAAAACCTCCCCAAATTGAACAGAAAGAAAATGAAAACCTGAACTGACCAACAGCAAGTTCTAAAATCGAATAAGGAATAAACAAATGTATGAATTAATAAAAGCACTGAGGCAGATTAATTTATAGCCACATTCTACCAGATGTACAAAGAAGAACTGGTGTGAATACTACTGAAACAATTCAAAAACATCAAGAAAGAGGGGAGTCCTCCTGAACTCATTCTATAAAGCCAGAATCATTCTGGAAACAAAATATAGCAGTTACACAAGGAAAAAAGTAAACTTAAGTCCAATATCCCTATGAGATGAATGTAGGCTCAAAAATCCTCAACAAATACTACAAATTGAATTTGCCAGCAAATAAAATAATTAATATATCATGATCAAGTAGACTTTATTCTTGGCAAGCAAGGCTATTAAACCATATGCAAATCAATAAATGTGATTTATCATAAAAGCTGAATTAAAATAAAAATCCATGTGATCATCTCAATAAAGACACAAAAGGCTTTCAGTAAAATTAGATACCTTTACAATAAAAACCCTCAACAGAATAGGCACTAAAGGAACACATCTCAAAATAATAAGGGGCATCTATGACAAGCTAACAGCCAACATGATACTGAATGAGCAATAGCTGGAAACATTCTCCTTGAGAACTGTAACAAGAGAGGTTCCCATGCTCACCACTCCTATTCAACATAGTATTGGCAGTCCCAGCCAGAATAATCAGGCAAGAGAAAGAAAAAAAGTATATCCAAATCTGAGAAGTTAAACTATCTCTCTTGACTGATGATATGATTCTATATCTAGACATCCCTAAAGACTCCAGCAAAAAGCTCCTAGAACTTATAAACAACTTCAGTAAAGTTTCAGAATGCAAAATCAAAACAAAACAATTATGTTTTTATACAACAATAACATTCAAGCTGTGAACCAAATCAAGAACATAATTCTCAATAGCCACAAAGAAAATGAAAATGAAATACCCAGGAATACAGCTAATCCAGGAAGTGAAAGATCTCTAAAAGGAGAACTACAAAACACTTCTGAAGGAGATCATAGAGGACACAAATAAATGGAAAAATCATCTATTCTCAAGGATTGTGAAACAATTTTAAAATGGCCATGCTGCCCAAAGCAATCTACAGATTCGGTGCTATTCTTATTAAACTGTCAACCTCATTTCTCACAGAACTGGGAAAACATACTCTAATATTAATATATAACCAAAATAGAGCCCAAATAGCTAAGGAAATCCTAAGCAAAAAGAGCGAAGCCAGAGCCATCATATTACCTGACTTTGAACTATACTGACCTGAACCGAACTATAAGGCTAAAGTAACCAATAACATCATGGTGCTGGTACAAAAACAAAGACCAGTTTAACGGAATAGAGAACAAAGAAATAAAGCTACACAGCTACAGCTCTCTAATGGTTAACAAAGTAAAAAAAATAAGAAATGAGGAAAGCACTCCCTATTGATAAACGGTGCTGGGATGGCTGCATTGGCAGCAAAAGAAAGAAACTGGACTTCCTACCTTTCACTATACACAAAAATCAACTCAAGACAGAATAATAAATTACATGTAAGGCCTCAAGCTATAAAAATCTTAGAAGAAAACTTAGGCAATACCTTTCTTGATTTTGGCCTTGGGAAACATTTCTTGGCTAACTCCCCATGAGAAACTGCAACAACAATAAAAATTGACAAGAGGTACCTAATTAAACTAAAGAGCTTCTGCACAGCTGAAAAACAACAACAACCATCAACAGAATAAACAAAAAATCTACAGAATGGGAGAGAATTTTCACAAACTATGCATCTGACAAAGGTCTAATATCCAGGATCTATTTGGAACTTAAGTCGACAAGCAAAACACAAATAATCTTATTAAAAATGCAAATCAAAACAATAATAAGATATAATCTCACATCTATCAGAATGGCTATTAAAGGCCAAAAAACAATAGATGTTGGTGAGGATGCAGAGAAAATAAACACTTATAGATCATTGGTGGGAATACGAAATTAGTTCACCCTCTGTGAAAAGCAGTTTTGAGATTCCTCAAAGATCTTAAAAGAGAGCTACTATTCGACCCTACAATTCCTTTACTGTATATATGCCCGTCAGAACATAAATCATTCTCCCAAAAAGACACATGCACTTTGATGTTCATCCCAGCACTATTCACAATAGCAAAGGCATGCAATCAAGCTAGGGTCCCATTAGTGGTGGATAGAATTAAGAAAATATGGTACATATACCCCTTGGAATACTATGCAGCCCAACAAAAAGCATGAAGTCATGTCCTTTTCAGCAACATGGATGCTGCTGGAAGTCATAATCCTAAATGAATTAATTCAAGAACAGAAAACAAAATACCTCATGTTTTCACTTATAAGTGGGAATTAAACACTGAGTGTACATGGACCTAAAGATGGAAACATACACACAGGGACTACTTGAGGGAGGAGAGAGTGAGGTGGGAGTTGTAGTGAAAAACTACCTCTGTGCTACTATACTCACCACCTAGTAATGAGATTATCTGTACTCCAAACCCATCACACAATATACCCGTGTAACAAACCTGCACATGTAGCCCTTAAATCTAAAATAAAAGTGGATATTATTTAAAAAAGAAATTACTCAAGGTCTTGCTTTGTACGGTTTGTCTTCTACCTCTGTGGGACTGTGTTTACATAGTACATTCAAAATTAAAGTAACACTATTGTGACTGCAAACATGTTTTTATAATTTTGGCATTCTTCTGCCTACTTGAAGTATTTATTTTTTATTATTTTTTTATGAAAGAAACATTTGAAAGCTGAATGGAATAATATTGCAATTTATAGAATTGTTATTGTTGTTGGTTTTAAATCCTAATTTTAGGATCTGCCAAATTCATCCTGATCATTTAGACTTTTCTTAACTGTTTGCATATCTGTATCTCAAGTGAAAGACAACATTTAAGAATGTAAATAATAAAGAAAAAGTGTTTTGGATTAATCATTAGTGAAGATAAATGAACACATGTGAATATCACTTTCTATACTATAATATTTATTTTCTTGGTGATATATTTTAATATTTTTATATAAGCAGTCTAACATTTTAGTAAATATACTTACATGAAATTGAATAAACACAAATTTTCACTGGCTGCATTTAATCTTTTCTGGACATTATAATTTGTATAATGATTTCATGAATTTACTGAAAACAATTTTTCATATATAGATTTTAAACATGATCTAAGTGTCAAAAACATACTAGGTACATCACTGACCTACAGTTTACTTGAATCAGTTAGTACATCTTTTTAGTTTGATAATTATCATTTCTTCCACAGCTTCTAGATAATTGAGGATTATAGTTTTTTTGTTTTTGTTTTTTCTGGAGCAACCTTGTTCTTCCAAAAGGTTTTTTTTGACAGAATCTACAACAACACCAGGGCAATTTAATCTCAGCTTAACTCTGTCTCTCTCTCTGTCTCTCTGTCTCTCTCTCTCTCTTTTTCTCTCTCTCTCTGTCTCTTTCTGTGTGTGTGTGTGTGTGTGTGTGTGTGTGTGTGTGTGTGTTGATTACAATGAATGTACAGAAACTGCCATGAGAGGTTTTGTTTTGTTTCTCTCATTTTGCCATAAAGTGGTTCCTTGTTTTGAGGTGAGATTATGCAAGATCTGATATTTACTCATATATCATCTATATATAAATCTCAGTAAAGACAGACTGTTGACTCTTCCATTATGGAAAAAATCCTTTATCACTCACCTGTCAACCTATGGCAGATTGTTTGGCTAACAAATGGTACCATTTCAAGATCTAAATGTTTCTCTCTGCTATGGGTAGATCAATGGCGGTAATGGCTAGATAAGACAGTGTTTTGCCGTATGTAAGGCCATGCATATCCACGTCTTTATGCCTCCTGCATTTATGAACATATTGGATAGCCAAGGGAAGAAGTTAGCAGCTGGATGAGATATCTAGTGCAAATGCCTCATCTGCAGGAATGATCTCTGGTGAACCTTGGTGTGAAAAAGAAAGATTCTCACATTTTGTTCACTGTTATGAGACCATGTATTTGCCTTTGCATCAGAGCTCCCTGTAATTGATCTTCTAACTCTGAACCTTTTAGGTTTCTGAGAAAATAGCCTCAGAACTGACTGTACATCCTTACCTCAGGCCTTAACTTCTTCCAAATAAAGTAATTCCCAAGTAAGCTTCTTGAAATTGTGATCACCAAGAGGATTTCCCCCTTATCAGTTTCTGCTATTGTTACCCCTGAATGGGCATTTTGGTCAACAGCAATCTAGTTTTCTCTCACATTTACATATATAGAATCCTAGCATCCCAAATAACACTTGGGACTCAGTTTCATAGCAGCTTTTCTTCTCATCAACTTTTGCCTACGATGATCATTTGTCTCTGAGATTCTTCATGATACTGGCAGCACCTTCAATAGCACATTTCTTATATTCCATAGGGAAGGAAACATCTGCTGAGTCCTCCCATGGCACATAGTGAGTCAGGCTCTCTCATCTTAAATAATCATCTACGTTAGCACAAGCACATCTCTGTGCTCATTGAACTCTTTCTCAGCATCCTGCCAATGCATTTCTAGCATAGACATCTCATTTACTATGGCCTGTCACACTTTCAAGCTAAGAGAAGATATCCCATAATCATATGATTAATGGTTGCAGATGTCTTTGTAAGGCTGTTAACCCCTGGAAACTGTCCTCATAATGAGCAAATATTCACCATACCTTATTTCATAGTGCCATCTCCTTGCAGTCTACCAGCCTCAAAATATATTCCTGAACATGTTTACTGGTGTGCTGATGGCATCTTATGTCCAAGAGCACTTCTGGTGGTTAATTAATTTCTCTTGAAAAAATGAGTAGTACTTGTCCAATTTGGTTGGTTGAAATTCTTATTGGATTGAAAGTTATAAGAATCAGTGGAAGGGCAAGTATCATTCTGTTGAGCATTCATGTGAAGTGATCCCTGAGTGTGTTTCAGGAAAGTGTGGCTTTGGAATGTTTTTCAGGAAAGTGAAGCTTTTTTCTCCTTTTTTCATGGAGAAAAGTCAAATCTGAGTATCTCAAGAGACCAAGAACACTAGATGTTCAAAGTTCTCTAGCATATCCACTTAGGTATGCTATTATCTGGTGTGACTATATTAGCGTCCTGATTCCAGCACAGAAATCTTTCTGGGATAGTAAATTAAGGCTTTTCTGCAATTGGATTACTCTTAAAATCCTGACATACAATTGCAGCAGATGAATGTCACTTTAAATACTGTTATAGAGAAATACTAATTTTCACACCATGTCCTGAGTTCGTGGTCAGTTGATTTAAGTATGCCATTTTCCTTATTGAGAACATTGAGGACACTTTATAACAACTATCCAACTTCATAGATCTTACAGTTATCATTGCCATCATATCTTTATGATGCTAGCAGATTGAATAGGTCAATTCATGCTTTTCTTCTTGTGTGTCTTTCTAACTTTCCACGTGTAGATGACGGGGTGATGCATGGAGCAAACCACCATGGTTTGTGTATACCTATGTAACAAACCTGCATGTTCTACACATGTACCCCAGAACTTAAAGTATAATACATAAAAAGTAAAAAAAGAAATCTAGATGTTTAGGAAAGCAGAAGCATAGATGAATAAAATAATTAAGTTTTACATTGTGCAACAGAATGTGATAACCATCATATGTATTCAAAGTTATATTATTAATTTATCTATGCATCTGTGTACAATGTCTATGGGAATGTGTAGATAGTGCTTTCAAATTGACGTGTCCTTTGCATATTTCAATTAATTTTAACTATACTCCTTAGCTGCACTCTTTTTTTCTTTCTAAAATTTCTCAAGTGATTTATTATATCAGCCATTGATTACATCTAAGAGCCAAGTCTTTCTTCAATCCTGTGACATGCCTTTTCCTTTTTTTTAATATGCATTTTTAATTGACAAAAAAGAAGGGTATACATTTATGGGGCCACATGTGATGTTTTGATATATGTTTACATTGTGGAATGATTAAATCAAGCTAACTGACATATCTGTAAAAAAAAAAAAAAAAAAAAAAAAAAAAATTTAAAAATAAAAAAAAAAAAAAAAAAAAATAAAAAATATATAAAAAAAAAAAAAAAAAAAAAAAAAAGACTTAGTCATTATTATGCTGTAGCATACCAAGAGTTATCTGATATCTCACTTATCCCAAGCAATTAGATTTATGTTGTCACTTTCTGGAGAATTAGCCAATTCCAGAATTTCATCCAGATTATCTGTTTTCTAGGAACTTTTTTGGCACCAACATGCTTAAGGTAGGTGTCTCTGGAAGAGGATCATGAGCCAAGGATTTGAGTGAAAGCAGTTTGTTTGAGAGATGCAGGGTACATCAGTAGGAAAGTGGGGAAATGATAGCAAATAAAAAGCAGTTAATATGCATATCACTGAGCCAGCTTCTATGGTAGGACAAGAGCTTAACCTTGGCAGGTTATGGTACAAAATAAATATATCTGAATTTTTCCACACATGGGAGGCAGAAGCCTCAGTATTTACATATCAACTGTTGAGCATCAGTGGTGCGTGCTGATGCTTGGTGTTGTCAATTTTCCAGCACTTACAGCCTGTTACAGGTGCACAAGAAGTACTGACTTCTACAGTTCTGGAAAAGACCCTTCCAACTGGCAGTTGGAAGTTGGCAGAAACCCAATACCATTTAAGATCTTTGGAAAATGGTTGGAAGAATGTCTGCTACAAAAAAAGCTTTATAATTGCATTTCACATTTTTGTTTTCGGTTCTCATGGGATTGGTTTTTGATTTTGTGTGATATTGAGATCCGACTTCATTTCGATTTTTTCATTGTTTGTCTATTTTACTTTTTTCCCTTTACTTCCTTCTGTTTTATCTCTTTCACTTTTTTTCTCTATTTTGTCCTTTACTTTTTTTATACTCTTTCATCTTTGTTTTCAAATAGGGAGCTAATTGTCTCAGCAACATTTATTGTAAAATCTTCTCCCCACTCATCTGCAATGCACAATGTGCATATACTAAATATCCAACTAATTCATATATTTGAGGCCAACATAAATAGTATTCTTTGTTATTTTTTGTACTATTTGTTTCGGACTTACAAAATGACACTTGGCTCTGTCAGACATTAATTTAGTATCTGATATAAATTCTAATAATTCATTAATGTTATTTCTTGACTTTTATATACATAATGATGTACTCCTTGAATAATGAGATTTCTTTTCCCCCTTTCTGATTATCACTATTTTTACATGTTTTCTTATCTTATTGTGGATAGCTACAACTTTCATTACTAACATTGAATAGAAATGGGGATAGCGGCCATCATTTCCTTATTTTTTTCTTAAAAGGAAATGCTTTCATTGCTTCACAGTTGACTATGTTATTTGATGTTTATTTTCACTCTTTTAATTAGATTACATTTAAACAAATGTCTTTTTATTATTTCTCTAAAAGTTTGCATTTTTTTAAATCATCTATCGATATTATCCCAGATGTCTTCTGCATCTATTAAGAAGCTCATGTGATTTTTCTCCTTTTTTAATTGTAATGGAATATAATAAATTCATATAATAAACGGTTTTCCTACTGTTAAATCATTCCTGTCATGTCATGTCATTTTCATTATTTTTTAATATGTTGTGTGATTCATTTTCCCTTTTTATTTATTTATTTTTCTAGAGGAAAGAGAGTTTCTGTCTACATATTTGAGTAGGGTAACTTTTCTATGTAAGAATAACTTTTTTACACTGGTCCTTTCAAGATTTGAAATCAAGGCAAAAAAAAAAAAAAACTTGGAAAAGTTGCTATATTTTCTATTTAATTGTATTGAACAGTATTTACATAAAATTGAATTATGTGTTCCTTCAAATTGAGAATTAACTGAAGATGATATGTTGGACTGAACTTTTGTGGAAATATCTATTTTAATACTGATTAAGTTTAACTAATGACTATAGGATCATACAAATGGTCCTTTCTTCTTCAGCTGGTAAATTATATTTTTCTAGGATATTTTTCATATCACAAAAACCTTTGGTTTTAATTTATGGCCATGTTGCTCATAAGGGTCTCATAGTGTCTTTTAAAAAAAATGTGTATCTTTTCATTTTATAATTTTATTGTTTTGTTTTTATAACAACTGAAGTCAAAGGAGAACATGCAATTGATGAGCTATTTGACTTGATAAAATTAGAGTTTTCGATTTATTAACCCTGAACTCTTTACTGACTATATAGTAGATATGAAAATAGGGAATATTAAGTACATCGGAAATATTTTCATTATGGCAAGAAAGCCCAGACTATTATAATCATTTTACAATGATTAAATTTGTAAATGATTAAATTTTAGAGGTAAAATGTCTAGCAATAAACACTGAAAAATAGCTAAGGTGTTATTTATTTTTTTTTTTTAAACAATGCCTCCCTGGTAGGGTGTGTTTATACAGCATACGCAGTGAAACATTAGGGTAGGTCAGGAGTTTAAATTTGACACCATGTACAGAAATTCAAAAAGTGTTCTATAGGCAATTTGGTGCCCAGTTAAAGCCAAATGGACAAGGTTGAAATTTTAAAAGATATTTCTAGCATAATTATGAAAGATTAATTTAAATACAGGCAGAGTCTATTAAAAGTCAGGTATAATTTATTCTCTTTACCTTGCTTCCTTTAACAGCCTTAATAATCTCAATTACAGATAATTTATAAAAGCTAACAAATGGATTCTGGTAACTGACATCCATGTCCTATTCATTAAAACTAGGAAATAATTACCAGTTCAACTGGGCATTCTTTACCTAATGTTAACTTCCTGTAAACTATTTACCGCATATAAAATGTTCCTAAAGATCAGAAGCTCCACGTTTATAACATTCACTCTGTTCTAAGATAGGTTGTACAGAAGGCATTTTACCTGATATAACAATCTTTTGGTTGTTGTGGTAATGATGAAAGTTGTTATTTTCTTTTTCTAGGATCAAAATTATGCCTGCTTTTAATTGGAGATTATTCAATTGAAGAATTTACTATGCTCTGGTATAATTTAAACTATATTAAAATCACATATTACTGGAAGGTTTGGCAGAAATTGTCCATATGGTTGGGCCTGCTGTTACCTTATATTAGAATTAAGGGTTCACCCAGTCTTTCAATGTTATCTATGACTATTTTTATGTTACCATTTTAAACTTCATTACTAGTGAATTTTCAATACGTTTTTATTCATGGAAATAACATACAATTCACCTAGATTATCAAACAAATTAGAATGTAGTAATTTGCCCATTAATTGTATTACTTATCCTCACTCTATTTTCTTTTTTTTTTCCATTTATTTTATTGCATTTTAGGTTTTGGGGTACATGTAAAGAACATGCAAGATTGTTGCATAGGTACACACGTGGCAGTGTGATTTGCTGCCTTCCTCCCCATCACCTA
>NW_016107352.1:7032581-7042069 GCF_001604975.1 Cebus imitator | reverse complement strand
GCTCCCCTCCCTGTGTCCATGTGTTCTCATTGTTCAACACCCACCTATGAGTGAGAACATGCGGTGTTTGATCTTCTGCTCTTCTGTCAGTTTGCTGAGAATGATGCTTTCCAGGTTCATCCATGTCCCTACAAAGGACACAAACTCATCGTTTTTGATGGCTGCATAATATTCCATGGTGTAGAGTGAATCAGCAACCAACAGAATGGGAAAAAATGTTTGCAGTTTACCTATCTGACAAAGGGCTGATATCCAGAATTTACAAAGAACTAAAACAGATTCACAAAAAAATTAACAAACAAGCCCATTCAAAAGTGGACAAAGGATATGAACAGATACTTCACAAAAGAAGGCATACATGAGGGCAACAAACATATGAAAAAATGCTCATCATCACTGGTCATCAGAGAAATGCAAATCAAAACTACATTGAGATACCATCTCACTCTATTTTCTATAATTTTATTATTTGTAAAATAAGAATGAATGTTTTCAATTAATTGTCTACAAAGCTTCTCTCTATCTTTAAATATATATCTCAAATTTGATTTAGTTTTCACAGTAACATTCCACAGAGATAAAGGAAAACTTAATCGATTTGAAGAAGTGAAGAAACTCCTGCAGAGAAAAAAGGCAGTTTTAATCTCCCAAATGGGAGGGCAAATGGCTGCCCTGGAAGAGGACAGTGGAGAGTCGCTGTTAAGATTGACAAAAAGCTGGAAAAAGGTTTTGAGGGCTGGCCTCATTGAACCTCATTGCCCTGAAGTGGTCTACCTTGGAGTTGTGCAGTAGAAGAATGGAAGTGCTGACTCTCACAGTAAGGACCAGTGGGATAACTTGAGAAGAGTATTGGATCTCGGCCCATATAATTTTTTTAATAAATTTATATGGGTACACAGTAGGTATATGTATATATTTATAGGGTACATGAGACATTTTGACACAGATATAAATGTGTAATACCACATCAGGGTAAATGGGGATATCTGTCACCTCAATCATTTATCATTTTGGGTTTTTTTAAGCCAAATATATTTTTTTTATTTTTAAATTTAATTTTTTGTTGTTTTGTTTTGTTTTTTCTAGGGTATACTATAGTCTATTTTATACCCCAAAGAGCACCAGACAAACAAAGCTTTATTACAAGAAGCGAGCACTGACACATGGCAAGTCTCTGCTTTCTTTTCTTATCTTCATCTAATTACACCGCAAATAACTTCATAGGTTTTCACAGTGAGATACATCTGCAATACTTGAAATGAGTATGGCAAAACCAGCATTACATAAGGATGAGATCACTTCAAGTCCCAGGAGAAAGAGCATATCTCTAAAGAAAAATAAAACCAAAGCAAAGTAAAAAGAGAGGTTTAAAAGCCTTGGTGCCCAACTGTGTTGGAGTTCATCATATTCCATCTTGACTTTTTTGCTTTCAGTCAGTATTACTTTAAATTTAGTGTCTGAGCTATATCTTTATTACATGCTATATATTATACATTAAGTGGTATTTTATAGAAGTGTATTAGAAATAGTTTATGTTGGATAACTTTACTTGTATAACATAATGTAGTCTCCAATCTGTCTTTTGTGTAAGCTAGCAGGACAAAAGAGAAATCTTCCAAATGAATACTTTTCATTGCTAATGATCCTGTTCAATTATTTTTATTTCGTTAGCATATATCATATAACAATCCATCTTAGTTATGGACGCCCCATTAATTGTAGGCAAAGCAGTGTAATGGTAATATTAAAGACTTAATGACAATACCATGGTTGACTCTATGAGGAGAATAATATGAAAGCATATTTCATTAGTTGGTCACAATCATTCCTCCATCCGTATAGTTGATTTAGGAAACTGAAATTTCATTTACCTTATTATAGTACGCAAAATAACCAGGCAGAAACCTAAAGACACACCAATAAACTAGTTCTTATGCAGGTGGCAGTAAAATTCAGTTGAGCATCAATTTATCATGAGGTGTACATGGAATTGAACTAGAAACCGGAAACAGTAATCTGCTCAAAGTTGCTGTCTTTGATGTGTTAAACATAATTTTTCAGATTTCTATTTTGGATTGAAAGAAGAAATGTAAAAAATCAAATGAACAGTACATATAAAGAAAAGAGAAAAAAGGTACAATTATCAGACTGTATGAAATCATTGCGTAGTTTGCATTACTTTCTGTTTGATTCTAAAATGAGATTTCAGTGGGGAAAAGAAAAAGTTTTAGAAAATGGCTGAGTTGTTGTAGTTAAACATAATTGCTTTTATTCATCTCTAAGTGCCTAGATATACAATCTTTCAAATCTTATTATCTTTAAGTACATCTGCATATTTTCTTCTCCTCCGTTACATTTTGGATATTTCTTATTGCACTGTTATGTAGTGGTATATTTCTCTTTAAATGTTCAACATTTAAAATTAAAAACAGCTATTTATATATCTTATTTCACATTTCAAATCCTAGTCACTATAAATATAAAACTGTATATTTATGGAAAATAATAGGTATCACTCTTAAAACGGATCTCAGTCTTAGGATGATGATACTGAAATAATCATGTGTTTTAAAAGATTTAAAAAATAAATCCTCACATAAATCTATTTAAGTAACATCTAATTTTAGACAAAATAATCAGCACTGCAAACATTTTGCTCGTAGATTAACATTTTATAAAATGACAACATAACTCAGTACAATAAATTCAGCCTTAGAACAAAACAGGTATTGAAATTCATTTAATTTTCAGAATCCAAATATAGATCTTTTGGGGCAGACTGCCAGCCATTTCCTTCAATCAAAGAAAATAAATTTTGTACCATCCCTGTCACAAAGATAAAAACACAGGGAGTATTTTGAATTCTGCATCAACTGGCTTTTATTTAAATATTCAAATAAGCAGAATCTTCTTCCTATGGAGAATGATTCCCTCTCTAATTAGAGTATTAAAAAATTGATGGATATAATACAAAATGTGACCATCTGCATTTCTCAGTCTTGTCTTTGCCAGTTAGAATTCGCAGGTGTCTTTCAAACAATGATGAATTAGAAGGAATGCTCTTTTTTCATTCATTTGTCTGTTAACTACCTTTGTGATAATAATGCATTTGCATTTTTAATTTCCTCAGTTGTAAATGAGCACCTCTGACCCACTTCCTAATTATTTTACAATTTTCTTGTATTGTTCATTACTCATGCTTTCTATTTGCTAAATAAAACTGACTTTTCCTTCGAAGGACATTTGCAATTCTTATTACGACAAACATAGTTCATTTGGCTTCATATAAGAAATAAGAACTGAAAGAAAACATGGGGACATAGCACTCAACAAGAAACAAACTGGCATGCCTGCTTACCCATATATATAGAACACAGTGTAGGGCAGGATAAATAATCTGGTGTAACAGAAACCAGGCTTATTAATTTTTAATGGATGATGTAAAGCTTTCAACCCAACTCACCTTATTTGAGAAATCTGCACTATAGAAACGAGAACAAACTATTGACTAGCAGCCAATGAAGATAGGAACCTATATACAATGCTTTCCTACAGACTATTTAGATAATTATTTTTTAATGTAAGTAATGTGAATAATATTCTAAAAGAGCTTACCAGCTACTTGCTTTATTCCAAGCCTATGTATAAGTAGTGTGTTGGAGCCAGCTCCTACTGGCTCATGAGAACCCATGGTTCATCTCTTTTCCAGCTTCACCTTTAGTGACATAATTGATATCCTGAAATCACCATGATGACAATATTTACACCATGAAAATTGTCAATTACATCAATTGGGACTCACTCATTTACTCTTACATGAGTATCTATAAGGTTTAGTAGAATTTCTTCTACTTAGTAAAATATTATAAGCAAAATCTTTCCCAAAAGAATCATTTCAATGAGTCTATATGATGATACAGATGAAATCAGAGATTGAAGGTGATGTTAGAACAGAATGAAGTTAAAGGATAGGTGGATTGAATCATCCCTGATGATAGCTTTAATCAACATTTTTTTTCCATGAGCATAAACAGCTACACAGAGAGATTCCTTTTGTTTTGTTTTTAGGGGAATGATATAATAAGATTTAATTCATATCATGAAATAACATTTGCTGTTCTCTTTCTCATATTTGCTTTGAATGGATTCAGGATATGTTTATATTAAAGTGAGTTAATCTTCTATTATGGCCATGTTACAGTGAAAGTTTATAGCATTAATCTTTTAGAATTAAGAGAAAAGCATATGTAGAAAATTAAGAACTAAAAATGGTCAATAAGAGCTGAATGAGTTGTTTTAAGGACTAAAAACATGTCTTTTTGTCTCTGATGTGAAGATGAGTTAGTATTTGTATGGAGTTGTTGCATTTATTTATTGTATTATTTATGAATTATTACTATTATTTATCTTGTCACCCTCACAGGTCTATTCTTATACACACCCATTTTGTACAAAGGGATATATCCAGGCTTTGGGAGTCCTGAAACTTAAACAATCTGGGAATCCTTCCTTACAGAAAATAATGCAAAAAATATGTAAAGAAAATTAATTATGAACTTGAATAGTTAATTTGAACAAAAATTATAACAAATTGGAGGTTGCAGTGACCTGAGATCACACCACTCCACTCTGGCCTGTGTGACAGAGTGAGTGAAACTCAGCTGGAAAAAAAATATTATAACAAATTATATATTCTAAAATGCTGAAATATACCAACAAAATCACAAAACCCAGAAAATATTGATAATATTTTTATTAATATTATGGCATATCTCTATGTTTTTTCCACCTTTAGGGCTGCATTCTCTTCATTGTCTGTTCATATTATAGCAATTTTAAATTATCTGTTCAATAAAGAAAAAAAGAAACAGTCTATTTTCTAGGTTGATCAAAATTTGCTTATTATCACTGATATTTGATGGGTTTTTGATGATCACTTCATCCTTGATTTACAGGTTTATACATTGAATAACTGGAAGAATTTTTCAGAGTAGCTTATGATTCTATGTGTTTCACACCTCAATTCTTTTTAATCACTGGCATACCAAGTGGCATAGAATATGTTCATTCTCTCACAGCTGTCTATGAGAAAGGGTGTCTGAAACTTAAGTTTCATAGCTAAATGGCAAATTTCCCTCTGTGTATGGAGTAAGTCACAATTTAAATATTACGCATACCCAAAATAGATACTATGTTAAAATGCTTTTAGCAATAAAGAAGCACGGTAGTCATAGATTCACCTCTTCACTATCCAGGAAAGAATCATACCTTTATATGGTACCACATCTGAGCTCATTCTCTCTCTCTCTTTCTCTTTCTTGACCACTAGTGGTAGGCAAAAATCTAGAAAATATTTTAGACTAGATGCAGACCAATTATATGAACATGCTTTAGCAACTTTATCTAAAATTGAATACATTCATAAACCAAATCAATGAGATATTTTTATTTTCCAATACTGTGTAATATTACACAATAATTGATTAAGAAATAAACATATTTAATATCTTTTTTATGAAGAAATTTACATAATTTCTAAGTTTTAAAACATTTCTCTAACAAATTTTGTCATAGTTTATATATACTTTGTCAATTAGCTTTATTTTTCTTATGATATGTTAGGCATCACTTAATTTTTCTGAGTAAACATTTCAGAGGTGTCCTATATTATTTAAAAAACATAATATATTTTAAGCATTTGTATTGTTTATTTTTTGGTTTCTAATATCCCTCCTTTCTTATAATTACAATTACTAAATTGCCCTTCTTATCTAAATAATTTATATATGCAATATATAAAGTCTCCACTATAAGGTATGTACTCTGCAAGATTGCAAGAATACAATGATGAAAATACATTGCTCATGCCTTCTATATAGTTATATGAAGATCTATAATTGTATTAAAACAATTAATCTTTGAGCTTTTCTGTTCTGATTCCCTGTATTTGGTTCCTTTCCTCATTCGGAGGCCTCAGGAAATTAGGAATGTTTAATGGAAATATAAAATTAAGAAGCAAATATTTAATTTAGTTTTAGTTTATTTTGTAAAATTCAACTTCCAAAATAGATTCTTGGAACCCAGACAGAAATCATAATTTGGACAGCAATAGCCTCATTTATTTTATTTAGAAAAAAAAAATCTCTTAAAAGAATCAAACAGAGAACTTGGAACTTGAGCATCCTTAGTCTCTGCAGGACCCAGGGATGGGGCTACAGAGTAGGGTGGGTATTAACCATAAAGAAAGTTTTAAGATCTCAGAAGAGAGGAAATAAAAGACAAGGCAATGGTATCATCAGTTAGAGGGAAGATTCTGTTATCAGAACCATTTACCCATGGCAGGTATTTTCCATTTAAGAGAGCTCCAAAGGTAAGATGTGATGAGAACCATATTAATTTTTCCTCTCTGGTAATTCTTGTAAAAACCTTGAACTGAGAACTGTGTCCTGCTAATAGTGATCACTGGCCATATGTGACATTCATCCATGTATGCAGACATAGCTGAGCTATTTGGGACAGTGCCCTTTATAATGGCTGAGACACTTTCAGGCTCCTGAGACTAGAATCCTTGAAACCAGAAGATGAGGAGGAAGTAAGAGGAAAGCCCCAAGTGCCTATGCTTCGAAGCAACTTGAAAATAATGAAACTCAGCCTGTATATACTCTAGTGTGGAAACCTGTATATGATTAAAATTGAATAAGATCGTTCTTTAAATTTGTGACGTATTAAATTATTTTTATTAAATGCCCCATCATATTATTACTACATGATTATAAGTGATTCAATCACCAAACTTATTGAACACCTCTGGGTACAAAGTAGAGGGGTGAGACTTAAGCAAGTACAGCTAGCTACAACCAGACTTAATCCAAAGGATAGAATTTGAAAGCTTAATTCTTAAAAACTCATCAGGAGACACAAAAATAGGCATGATTCTTCTGAGACACTTAAATCGAAACATAGACTCACATATTTTCATATTTAGCTGGTATCTTAGATGCTATACTGCAAAACACACGCTGAACATCAAAAGCTTTTAAATCAACCCAGACAATTAGTTTCCTACCTCTCGGAGAAGCTTGTTTAATTATTGATGAGATATAATTGTTAAATTTTTTCTTTTTTAATGAATAAGTTATGCCTCTTTATAGCTTTAATATACTGATATATACTCTGTTTTCTAAAACTATATACTCTAAGTAAAATTTGCCTTCTAGTTTTGTGGTCCTGACTTCTCCTGCTTTTGCCCAGATATTCTGAATGGATGAAGTTTATATCTGAGATAGTCTCACAGGTATTATTAGACTTTTAAAAAAAATTGCTGTAGCATAAATAACATAGGCCATAAAATTCTTGGTGTTACCTGAAAATACTTTTCTTTCCTTTTTTAGCCTTTACTTTCTACCATTCTGGAGAATGACTACTCTGTAAGAGAGATAATCCTCATGTAGTAAGAGAAGATGGATTTTATGCTACCCACCTTAAAACTTTTCTAGCGCCCAATTTTTTTTACATGACGTTATAACTCAGATTTCTTAAATATTATGTCTTGTGTCAAGTCTCTGACTGTAATCATCTTGGTGATTATTCTTCTAACTGTGGTGAAAAGTCATTACTGAGATCCACTCTATTCCAAGCACTGGTAACAAAGATCAAAGATGAGTGAGTTTTATTTCTTGGTTTCCAGAAACTTAGCACATAAACACTGGTTACAGAAATATGCATCTTGATACACAAATTACAGTATTGGTTGGTAAGTGCTGCCATAAGTCAGTTCAGGCTAAGTTATATGTCAGTAAAAGCACAAACACAACAAGCCTCTCCAACATTTTGGTGGTTTAAACAACAAAGGATTTCTTTTCCTGGAGCTAAGGAGTTCAGCTTATTGTAATAATATGGGAATCCAGAGTGACAGAGTCGACTACTGTCTCAAATATTGGTAGTTATTATGTCAGGGTGAAGAGAATATTCAGGTGTATCTGAAACCAGCAACTAAGTGCACTAGCCTGGAAGTGACAGACAACTCAACTCATTGGCCAGAAGCAGCCTCACGATGCCAGCTTATGACAAGAATGCCAGGAAATACAACCCTTCTCTGTGTCCTAGAGAGTGATGTTGTGGAAATATGAAACGATTGCTGTTTTCTGACTCTGCTCTGCATGGAGGACTCAGATGGTGTCCGGAAATTGAAGAATAGGATGGATTTGAAGTATAGCAACTTGAAATAAAATTCTCTTTCTTTTGCCCCTATTTACACTATCTGTGGTATATTTGGCAATCAGAAAGTTTTAAAAAAACACAAAAGAAACTAAAAAAATTAATTTGCAGATTAGTTTATAACTTTCTACTAATTAGAAAGTTATCCAGAATGAGTTGTTAAAAAAAAGAAAGGATTTTTTTTAAAATGAAAAATTCTGCCTCTATTTGCAAAGAAAACAGGCAAATGTTTTCATTACTTTCTGAGCAAATATGTATCAATTGCTTACATATGAGAAGCATTATTGTTAACATTGAGAATATGGACAATTTGGCTGTCAATAAGAAACTTAAATTTTACTTGGGCTAGGCAAATGACAATCAATTAAATAAATACGTTTATCAAATGTCTAAGAACAATACATGCTATAAGGGCTCCCAAAACAGAGTGAGGGTGAATAGTGACTAGGGGATAGGGTTGTGAGATGCTGAATGATTACATAATATTTTAGATGGGAACCAATGGAAATGAAGAAGAGGGTAGTTATGTGAACTTCAGGAAGGAAGAACATTTCAGGCAGAGAAACAGCAAAAACTCTGAAGCAAGAATCCTAAATCAAGGAGGTTAGCGGGTTTCAAACAGAGTGAGTAAGTAGGGTGAAAAGAGCAAAAGATGGAAAGAGCTACAGTCCTGTTAAGCTTACAGAATCACGCTCACTTGCCAAAATCTTACCGCTACTTCTTTTAGCTATGATGTATATACGTTCATATGTATGAAGGTATATATGTAGTATATGTGAGTGTGTTTGAGGAGAAGATTAGCATTTGAAGCATAGACTGAGTGAAGAAAATCTTACCTTACCAATGTACTTGGGCATCATTCTATCCATGGAGGACACAAATAGAACAAAATAGTTGAGAAAGGGACAATTTTCTCTCTTCTTGAGCTAGGTTATTTATTTTCTCTTGCCCCTGAACAGCAGAGCTCCCAATTCTGAGAAACTCTTGAACTCTGGGACTTAATCCAGCACTCTCACCCCTTTCCCAGCCATTTGGCCTTGGATTGGGAGTTATGCTATTGGTTCCCCTGGTTCTCAAAGTGAATTATACCACCAGCTTTATTAATTCTCCAGCTTGCAGGTGGCATATTGTAGGACTACTCAGACTTCAGAATTCCCTGAGCCAATTCTCATAATGAAGTTCCACCCTATCTCTCTCTCTCTCTCTCTCTCTCTCTCTCTCTCTCTCTGACCGGCCATCTGTCCATCCATCCATCTTTCTTTCTTTTCTGC
>NW_016107352.1:7023751-7030126 GCF_001604975.1 Cebus imitator | reverse complement strand
TAGGTGATGGGGAGGAAGGCAGCAAATCACGCTGCCACGTGTGTTCCTATGCAACAATTTTGCATGTTCTTCACATGTACCCCAAAACCTAAAATGCAATAAAATAAATAAATGGGGAAAAAAAATCTCATAATGCTTTAAGATAGTTTATTAATTTGTTTTGGGCTGCATTCAAAGCCAACATGGGCCACATGTGGCCCACAGGCCAGGGCTTGAACAGGATTGATTGATCCATTTATGCACCTACCTATATATATGTCCTATTGGTTCTGTTTTTCCTAGAGAAGTCTGAATAACACAGGTGGTGTGGTAGGAATTAAAAAATCACAGCCTAGAGATGGTAAATCTTCTTAGCATTATTTCACTGGAAGTTTAGTAATTAGAACATTACACTTATTTAAAAGCAAATAAAATTTTGGTGTTTATCAGTGCTTTTCAATTTGATGTGCATGTAAATCACCTGAAGATCTTACTAAACTGCAGATTAGGATTCAATACTTTTGAGATTTGTATTTCTAATAATCTCCTAGGTAATGCTGATGCTGCAGGTCCGCACATCATAGTCTGAGCAGCCAGGGTTTACAATACAGTACTGTTTTTGGAATAAAAGCTAAAAATACTTGTGGCTGGACACTTAGGGATAACCTCACATACCTAAAGTTGTATATTTATATTCCTCTGATTTTAAAGGATACATAAAGTTGAAAACATTTCAAAAGGCTTTGATTTTTTTTTTTGCGTAGCAATTTTATGCTTGTGATTTGGACTGCACCCACCAGATGGTAATAGAGTATTCAGTTACAGCACACAGATAACCAATTCAGTTCTGTAATGCATTGCTATAGGAGAAGCATCGACAAGTAAACCGCTTTTGTGTGCTTTTCTAAAAAATAAAAATCGCAACATAAATTTAAAAATAATGAGTTGAAAAATAAGTTCTTCACAATATATGTATCAGAAATCATTTAAATATATAATTAAAATAACCAAATAAGGTATCTATTTATCAGTATTACATAAGAATTTATTAACTCTCAAACAAAAAATTCTGTGGGGAGAACTTCCATTTTTGTCAAAGCGTTAAACTGGCTTCACATCTTCTGGCATGAATCTTAGTTTAAAGCAGCTTATATATCCCATCTACTTCAAACAGGGTCAATCATCCTTAATTAACTTATATGCTTCATCAGGGAGAGGCATCCATTTGATTTATTAACAGGTCTCTAGAGAGCAAATTCGCTTCCTTAATGGTTCCTGACATGCCTTGAATCACAGTTCAAATAGAAATTTATTCTCCTAGCTCTCTATCTGGGTTTGATAAACGAAATTCTTTAAAGCCAAAAAATAATTTACATCATATAGCATGGGTGTGGTGACAGCAGCAGAACTATCAAGATTTTAGTTATAATCTAACCTAACATCATAACTTGTTTCCATTGAGGAGATGGCACATCCAGAGAATTTAAGTGACTTACACAAGTGTCACTATGGGCTAATGCTAGAATTAATTATGACAGCATAGATTATTTTGAGACTCATTTTTCTATGAAAGCTACACCTACCAATCTCTTCACTATTTGTAATTTGGTTCTATAAATAAAGTTTACCTCTGACATGTTTCCTAATGTATTATGACTGAAGGTGCTTATCCACTTAAAGTTATAAAATATATATACTCTTTTGCAAACTTCAGCCTCCTGAGTAGCTGGAACTGCAGGCATATGCCACCATACTTGGCAAGTTTTTTGTAGAGAAGGGGTTTCGCTATGTTGGCCTGGCTAGTCTCACACTCTTGACCTCAAGTGATCTGCTTGCCTTGGCCTCCCAAATTGCTGGAATTACAGGCATAACCTTCCATGCCCAGACTAAATGTGCTATTTTTCTGAAACAAATACATGCAACATTCTACTCATAGGTGATTCCCTCCCTCTCCTTTCTTAATGTTGGTGGAATACTAAAAATATAATCAGTTTTCTTTGCACATAAAAATCTTTAAGAGGGTTAACTTAAAATATTATATATTTATCAATTACTCTATGAATATTTAATGTGCATGTTAAGAATTCTTGGGTTATCTTAGGCTGCAAATCCCTCATCTTGTCTGTTAGCGTAAAACATTTTTTCCATTTGAATCTTACATAAGTGCAATGGTATCCCCCTTTAACCTTCAGAGCGCCTTAGTTGTCCTGAGGGTCTAATGTCTGTGTTGACATCCTTGTCATTTACTAAATGATGAAGATTACTTCCAATTTAGTGCTGACTTCAAAATGTAACCTGCGTAGAATCTTTGATTTAGCAGGAATACCATCCCTGTTCATTGCAGCTGAATTGTCATCTCTTTGATTAAGCATCTCTTTCACACTCTCCAGATTGCTTTATCTGTTTTCTAGTTTGCTTCTTGTCTTCTGATAACATGGAGGCTAAAACATATTTGCTGCTGGGTCACTCTAAATAATGCAAAACACTCACCATTGTCTTTATTTTAAATCAGAAGTGAGATTTGATTTCTTGATTTTATAGTGTATTTCTTTCTGTGTTTTGCCTTTTTTCATTAGGATATTAATGCCAGTTTTCCATCATCTCCCTTTCTTTCCCACTGATGTTTTCCAACTCCCATGCTTTCATTTCTTCTCCTTGCATAGGATTTTAAACTTTTCTCCATCACTTATTACTCATGGCTATACCATTATTGGAGGTACCATCTTAATCTGTTGTAAGAGAATATCTTACAAATGATTAAGATGGTACCTCCAATAATGGTATAGCATGAGTAATAATCATGCTCATATTGTACAAAGAGAGTGAAAGTCAGGCAGAGAATGTTTGCAAGAAAAAAACAGTTCTATATTTATGACATTATTTCTGTTGGAACAGAGGTACAGTGTGCTGTAAACACTTTCCTATTATACAATATGCACTGAATTGCCACTTTTATTGCTCACAAAAATTGAAGGGAAAAATAATAGTTGAGGGAATGAAAATTACTGACCAATTGTGTTGATTATATACATTTGCTATAGGGTATTCTGCATAGTGCCTGATGTGGAATCTACTCAACCATTTCATTCTATGAAGAGAAAAAATATATAAAGCCACCATTTCCAGGATCCTCTAAACATTTAAAATGAAAATAAATAGATTTTATAAATGTTTTTCTTAACCCTGATAAAATAAAATGTTCATAGCAGGGTGTCTGGTAACAAACTGTCTTCTGAAATTGCGACAGGACATTCCACATGCCTACTGGCCATTTAATTTAATGGGATTTTTATTAGTGTACACACACTAGTTATTTAAACCACAGGGGTCTTTGCAGGTAAAGGCACGAAGAGAAGAGAAAAAAAACAAAAAGTGACAATATCAGTTTTTTAAACTAAATACTTATAGTTTGTATTCATTTATTTAAATTACATTCCTACTAACTTGTTTTTCCAAATCTTTAGGTGGAATATCACTTCTAAAAGGTACAACCCAATATATAATATAAGGGATTTATTTTTAAATCATTCATTTCTTTCAATACCAAAGATGTTACTGTTATACATAATTTGTGACTACATTTCATTTAAGTCTAATAACAGACAAATCCAGGTAAACAGAAATAAAATTTATCTCTCTAAAACAAATTTTTCATATCTGCTATAATATTTCATTTCTTATGATGCATCTAATGCCAAATATGTGCATTATAGTTAAACATCATACATATGATTTTATATTTAATATTCAGAAGTATCTCCAACAGAAATTTTAGAATTTTTAGATCTTGGCAATTGAGATTCCACTTAACTTCATTTGAAACAAGTGTGCTCAGTGAAGTAATCTAAAGAGTTTATATTACCATTATACAAACATGTTTGTCAGTTATTAAATTTTCTTTGATTTAATTTTTACTTATCAATCACTTCCTTATAGTTTCACATAAATGTTTTCACTTGAACTAGCTGTTAAAAGTTAAGTTTCACATGAATGTTTTACATGAGCTATTAAAATCATTGAAAGCACTAAATCAGAGGATAATTGAAATATCTTTTTTGTTCAGTTATAAGTTTGAATTTACCCAAAGGATTATAAATCATTCTATTATAAAGACATATGCACATGTATGTTTATTGCAGCACTGTTCACAATAGCAAAGACTTGGAACCAACCCAAATGCCCATTGATGATAGACTGGATAAAGAAAATGTGGCACATATACACCATAGAATACTAAGCAGCCATAAAAAAGGATGAATTCATGTCCTTTGCAGGGACATGGATGAAACTGGAAACCATCATTCTCAGCAAACAGACACAAGAGCAGAAAACCAAACACTGCATGTTCTCACTCATAAGTGGGTGGAGAACATATGGACACAGGAAGGGGAACATCACCCACTGGGGTCTAGGGGGTGGGGTATTGGGGAGGGATAGCATTAGGAGAAATACCTAATGTAGATGATGGGGCAATGGGTGCATCAAACCACCACAACACATGTATACCTATGTAACAAACCTGCATGATTTGCACATGTACCCCAGAACTTAAAGTATAATAAGTAAATTTATAAAAATTCCACAAAAAAGAGTGAATACGTTTAAAAAATCATTGTATTCCTTTTAGAAGTATAATTTTCAAGTGCTTTTAAAATAAATTTTAAACAAAAATATAAAGAAACAAAGAGGAATGGAAAGAGAAGATGACAATGAAGAAGGCGATGAGAAGGACAAGATTGAGTTTGAAAAAGAGAGATGGTTCCAATCAATATGCTTCATTTTTTTCTGCATTGCTTATATGTTTTTAAATTTTAAAAATTACTTTTTAATTAATGTAAAATTGCATATTTTGTGTATAACATGATACTTTGACATTGTAAAATGACAAAATTTAGCTCATTAACATGTATTATCTCACATAATCATTTTTGCAGTGAGAACGTTTAACATCTACTCTCTTAGCATTTTTCAAGTATACAGTTATAACTATAGTTACTAGTTATAATATAATTTCCTTGAACTTATTCCTTCTGCCTGAGATTTTGTATCCTTTTGTTAGAGTAGGTAATCAGGCAGACATGAGCAGGGCATGTCTCATGTCTGCTTCCCAAGGAATGTCAGAGGACAATTAGGTGATGGTCAGGCATTTGTTAAACTGTTTCTTTAAAATAATAATTGGTCACAGCCAGTGCCAGGGAAAGACAGTCTTTCAATAGGTAGAAAACACATGGCGCTGGTGATGCCCAGCTTCCTGATAAGATCTCAGGAGTCAGGAAAGCAAGCTCAAAAACACACAAAGAGACCAAATGGTAGAGTTTAACTGATATATGACCTTTCTCTAGGAATGCACAACTGGTAAGGCAAAAAAAAAAAAAAAAAATGCTTCAAATGAGCATGTACACAACTTCGTAAATGCACTGCACATGGAGCCAATATCAAGTGCTGACAAACCACTGCACATGTGAAAAGCCTGGTCCAAGGAAAAATCAAGAAAGGAAAAACCCAAACCCCAGGACCATGCCATTGTGTGGAGCCCCAAGTCAAGGGCTGAACAGGGTGCTTGGATCTCACGTCATCTGCTTGATCCTTTTCCAAGTGTACTTTGCTTCCTTTCATTTTTGCTCTAGAACTTTTTAATAAACTCTAACTTCTGCTCTAAAACTTGCCTGAGTCCCTCCTTATGTATTAAACCTACTTCTGGCTTTTAGCCAAATTCTTTTCTCTGAGGAGGCAAGAAATGAGTTGCTGCAGACTGATTTGCCACTAATAACACTTTGACCAACATCTTTACAAACTTCCTGCCATGACACCCCAGGCCTTGGTAACCATCATCCAATTCTCGGGTTCTATGAGATCAACTTTTTTAGATTCCACATATAAGACTAGACTAATGCATAATGTATCATCCAAACAAAACTATTTTTGAGAGTTAAAAAGTGGGTGCAAATTACATTGGGTGACAGATATTAACCAAGATTATCTTGGAATAGTCAAGAAATATGCCCAACTTTAGCATCAGCAATAAACTTGTGACTCAGGTTTACCAAAATAATGTGAAATACAAATGTTTTAAAGTAAGATCAGGTGGAACAGAAATTTGCTCAACAAATACATACTTGCAATAAAGTTCAAAAAATCTGCAAGAGATGTAATACAAACTAGATCTTTAGTGCTATGGAGGTTTTATTCAAGAAAAAAAGAGAAAAAAAATGCCCAAAAAAGCATAATGAAATTAAACTAATTAAAACATTTACTCACATTTATTTTTTTCTGCTTATCAAGAACTTGCACCCTGTTACTTTCTTTCAAACAAACAAACAGAAATCTTTTCCCTTTTAGATCTGTCACAATCATTTTAAGACTGCTATTATATGGGTTAGTATTTTAATATTCCTC
>NW_016107352.1:6987117-7023681 GCF_001604975.1 Cebus imitator | reverse complement strand
TTTGCTCATAGGCTTTCTCTCTGCATAATATGATATACAGGTATATGTGCAATATTCAACTGCAGCAAATAAGGAAATCCTGCCCAGTTCTGACAACACAAATAGCTCTAGAAGACATTATGTTATGTGAAATAAGCCAGATCCTGAAAGAAAAAGTACTGCATAATCTCACCAAATGTGAAATCTAAAGTCAATCTCACAGAAAAAGAGAGTAGAAGAAGGGATTTCCAGGGGTGGGGAAAATGGAGAGATGTTAAAGTATATAAACTTGCAATTATAAGATGACAAAGTTCTGGAGACACAGGATGGTAACTATACTTAAAAAATAGTGTATACTTCAATTTTGCTAAAAGAGCAGAGCATAACTATTTCCATCATAGTATATGATAAGCTTTGGCTATGTCCCCGACCAAATTGCAACTTGAATTGTATCTCCCAGAATTTCCACATGATAAGGGATGGATCCAGGGGTGGTAACTGAGTCATGGGTGTAGGTCTTTCCTATGCTATTCTCATGATTGTGGATACATTTCACAAGATCTGATGGGCTTATCAGGGGTTTCAGCTTTTGCTTCTTCCTCATTTTTCTCTTGCCACCACCATGTAAGAAGTGCCTTTCTCCTCCCACCATGATTCTGAGGCCTCCCCAGCCATGTGAAACTGTAAGTCCAATTAAACTTCTTTTTCTTCCCAGTCTTGGGTATGTCTATCAGCAGTATAAAATGAATTAAGAGTAAATTGGTACCAGTAGAATGGGGTGTTGCTGAAAAAATACGTGAAAATATGAAAGCAACTTTGGAACTGGGTAACAGGCAGAGGTTGGAACAGTTTAGAGGGCTCAGAAGAAGAGAGGAAAATGTGGGAATGTTTGGAACCTCCTAGAGACTTGTTGAATGGCTTTGACACAAATGCTGATGGTGATGTGAACAATAAGGTCCAGGCTTAGGTGGTCTCAGATGGAGATGAGGAACTTATTGGGAACCGGAGCAAAGGTGACTCTTGTTAATGTTTTAGCAAAGAAACTGATGGCATTTTGCCCTGCCCTAGAAATTTGTGGAACTTTGAACTTGAGAGAGATAATTTAGGGTATCTGGCAAAAGAAATTTCTCAGAAATTTTTATGTATATATGTGTATATATATCTTTATATATGTATATCTACATTTTGTTTATATTTATACATAAACAAAACATACATATATGTATATATGTGTGGATATATTTGTGTATGTATGTATTTACACAAACATAAAGATACAAACATTTGTCATGTAAAACAACATTAAAAATCCCACCAGTCCCATTTAGGATGGGCTTTTCTGGAAGAAAACAGTGTATATGTGTGTTATCTTATGATAGAACTATTTGTAACATTCCATCCTTTAACCAAACTCCTTTTAAAACAGCCCTTTGAATTGGGTTATAATTTATTATTAAATAAACCCTATAAATGTTATTTTCCATTTTAGACTCCTTAAGCTTACAGCTATTTTGTCAAAAGTTATAATTATATTAGACTTAATTCTGTTATAAAGATGTCTTTTAATCTGCTATTCTTGAGGAGAACACAGTGATCTTTCCAGGTTACTATGATATGATCTTGGCTCATTGCAGCCTCCACCTCCCGAGTTCCAATGATTCTCCTCCCTCAGTCTCCTGGGTAGCTGAGATTACAGACAGGTAGGTATCACCACACCCAGCTAATTTTTGTATTTTTAGTAGAGACAGGGTTTCAACATGTTGGCCAGGCTGATCTCAAACTCCTGACCTCAGGTGATTTCCTGCCTGGGCCTTCCAAAGTGTCAGGATTGTAGGAGTGAGCCACCACACCCAGCCTAGTGTGTTCTTTACAAAGCAGATGTTACAGCACTAGCCAAGGTCAGCTGACTTGATTAGTTTTGTTGGAAGAAAAAGAATGGTCATTTTAAAAAAGAACAAATATAGTAAATGTCCTTATTTCAGGTGAACCTCAATATACTGCTAGGTATAAAAGATAGTATTACCCTTCCCTACTGGTTACTGACACTACCATGAGAAAGGCAGAAGCTTGTTTTGTAATCCATGTCAGTTCTCATTTTTTTTTTTTTAATAATCCTAAGCAAGGGCAGAATAGTAAAGTAATCTTCTTTAGAGTTAAGAAACTGACTTAAATCTGCTAAAATAGTATATTAGTCTTGCTCCAGCTAAATTCAATTAGAACCCCTGTGTGAAGTTCCAACTATTACAGAATTTTCTTCCCATGGAATTAACTTCTAGTAGATTGTTTCTTCTAACAGTGTAAAAATAGTACATTGCAGTTTACTCAGAAAACTCAACAGTTTTGTTATAATAAAAGCAATATGGATTCAGATTATACTATACAATTTCTAAATTGCAAATTTCTTGTGAAGAAACTTTCTATGGGATTTTACCCTAATGGATATTCTGTAAAATTTAAAGTCAAAACAAAATAGAAAACCAAAGACTTAGACTTCATGGTAAAGTAAAATTTCCAAAGTTGTTTTCATATAAATAAAGGTGTTAAATAAAGCATACTGGAAACATTCTAAATTAGTTTATTACATTCTGCTATTCTAAATTTTGATGATTGTTAAAAATCAGGTATTTTAGGAGAACTAGCTTATACTACATAGTAATTCACAAGCTTCTTAACTAAAATTAAATTAGCAATAATAACATCTAAATGCAAGAATTGTTATATTTATCAGAAATATAAATGGTTACTATTTTCCTTTTTTGTTAATTAAATGCCCCTGTGTACTTTTCCATCTTATTGAGTACCTATTGCTTTTATTAAAGATTATCTGAGTTTTCTGTTCTTGCCTAGGATTATTAAAAAATAAAAACTCACATGGATTACAAGACCAACTTCTGCCTTTCTCATGGTGGTGTCAGTATCTAGCAGGGAGGAAGGGTGTTTACTGAAGCAGTGATAGAAGTGAATGCCTATTTGCTGTGAGCCTACCATGCTAAAAGTAACAGTTAATATCTAGTCAGTTATATTTCCCTGATGAAAGAAACTTTTCAATAAAGAGGTATATAGAAGTGTTTGAGTTCTGCTGACATAAATAACATCACTGGGGTCAACTCTTTTCAACCAAACAAGGACAGATAACATCAATAACCTGTGTTTTGTTTTTATTCTTTAGACATTTCACTCTGTCAGTAACGATGTCCAAGACTTATGCATTACACATGCATTTATTCATTTGTTTGTGCATTAACCTAAATGTATTGCCTACCAATATGTATTAGGTACTATAATAGGAATACAAAATGTAATAAGACAAAAATCTGTCTTTCATTTATTCACAGTAAAATTGATAGAGACAGAGGTACGTAAATATGTAAATACAATAAAATGCAATAGGCACTATGATAATACTCTATATGTGACTCTTAGAGCAGAAAAGATAAAGTCATCAACTCAATCTTGAAGGTCATTAAATGCTTTGTAGAGGCATTTATAATAAATCTTAAAAATTCCCACTGTCTAGGGAAGCCACAGCAGGGGTTGAAGTTTAGTATTAGGATAGCACACCATCCTGGTAGGTATGACCAGAGCTGAGACACAAACAAAAGCGATTGTAGGTATGTCAGGAGTAGAGATGCAAACAGAAGCAAGTTGAAGGGTGAAGCTGGAGAGATAAAGAGCCAGAATGTGAGAGCTTGGCAGCCATGGCAAAAGGAAATGGACAATTCATTTGTAGTCAAATAAGAATCAACAACTACATATAAGTACATAAAATACTTCTCAAGTACATCAATTACATCAAGTACATCAAAGTTCCAACTATTATATGTTGTTAGTTGTGTCAGTTTATTGAAAGTTCTTTATTTAAAACATTATCAACAAAACAACAGAGACAATGTTGCATGATGACAAAGAACATGGACTCTGAAACTAGAATACCTGGGTTCAAATCTAACTATGGAATTTATAGAACTAACCAGAGTACTATGTATCTCTGTTTTCTCATCAGTAAAATGGAGATAAAAATTACGTCTAACTCATAGAGTCATTGTGATGAGTGAATGACTTTTATAGTTAAAGAACTTTGAAGTATAAAAGCACTTCATCTAAAATATATGTATATATATACAACTATATAAACACACATATATGTACTATATATGTGCTAAGTTATAAGTCTAATAAATTATAGACTATACACCTGTAAGAATGATCCTTTGTAAAACAAGCTTATACAGATAATAAAAGTTTTTTGTCTTGGTTCTTAAAAATATTCCGTTATTACAGGATAAAGTGTACTTTCCTAGTGTAGGAAAAAAATCTTAAAAATCTAAATTAGCTGTACTTTTACAATCTCTTACTCCAATGGAACTTGTGAAAAAATATTACAAGTATAAAATATATGTGTCAATTATAACTGAATATTTTTTATCAAAGGCAAATATACTTGAATTCTCAAGGGCTCAACTCGCCAACATTCAGAATTGAGAATCATTAACATATGTGTATGGTTAATGTATATCCTTTCTAGAATTGCTGATGTGGGAAATTAAATTGGGAACAGAACAAAAATACAGAGAAAATATTAAGTTGCTATTGATGGCCCAGCTGAGGTGAAAAACGGATTTCGTGAAGAGTTAACAATATATTCTTAGGCCAACATAAATAGGTATTCAAAGGATTATACTTTAGAACTGTCATCTTGATGAATACATTGTATAAAATATACAATATCTAGTGCTGTGATGAGTAATTAATTTCCCTTGGAGAGAGCGCAATTTGGACTTGTCTCTGGGAGAACTGATAATACAACAGATTTTCCTATGTGGTTTCCCAAATTCCTTTCATTCATTTAAAATAATACTTCATAAAATATTTTATACTGTAGTTTGTATTGCATTTCAATTAAAATGTAAAATATGGCCTGAGTGTATATGCTGCATATGTGGTAGTAGGAAAATATGCTAAGGAAGCTACTGTGCTGATTTTTAGAATTTAACACACTGTTTTTAAATTATATTACCGGTATTCAAAGATCATTCATTAAACAGATATTCATTGAGTGGTTTATTTGTACTAAATGTTGTTCTGAGGTCTTAGGTATTGTAATGCATGAGATTAATGTGGGTGTAGGCAGAAAGAATCACAGGTTCAAATACCTCAAGTTGTGAGCAAGCCTGGTACATTTGAGGGCTTGAAGGAAGCAAAGTATGAGAGGTAAAGCACAGGAGGAAATGAGATCAGAGGCTGTCATGGGAGGATTTGTAAGCCCTGTTTATGCATTTGAATTTTATCTTAAAAGCAATGGGGGAAATTTAAGCTCATATATTTACCCCATTCCTCTCTAAACTTCCACTGATATGATTAAAGTAATGCGAGTAGAAGATCAAAAGAAATCTTCAGTCCTAAAAAGCTGGAAATGGTGAAATCAAAGTGCCTGACTGAAGAATTTTTTTCTATGTAGTAGAATGGATTATATTGTCAGAATGAGCAAGTCTTACTAGCCCATGTTACAACTCTGAACTAGATAGATCATAGAATTCCCTGGAATATAGGAATTTTGCAAAATCCCCCTGGGCTCAAAGAAGAAGGAGTTATAAACACGAGCAAACCATGTGGCATTTGCTGATTCGAAGTTGAGAACAAAGTAAGACCCCATAGACTGAACTAGGGTGCATTACACAGAGTAGGAGCCATCTCTAGACACCTTTGATTATCAACAATGACCCTTGGCAGAAATTGAGTACTGAGTAAGATGGAGAGGAATAGGGGAAGAAGGTGTAGAGAAGGAGCAGAGGAGCAAAGTAAAGAATGCGCTGTTGTGATAGGTTCCTAGTGGTCGTTACTGCTAGGCAGAGAGGTTGTGTTCACTGCGTCAGTCAACTTTGTGCTGTTATAGTAAATACAGAAGAAAGAACTGGAGAAGAAGGGACAACATAGGAATAAATCCTTGTTATTTCTTTGTTTTACATAGTTATAAATATGCCCTTTCTAAATGGCAGCTCAAAGCTGACACCTGCAATAGTCCCATGACCTTCCCAAAAACTTGTTCACAAAGGAATGAATTCCTATCAAACTGCTCCTATCCCCAGGACATGTGAAAAATTTGTACTTTTAGATCCTAACTACTTGTCTCACTCTAATGATGATTTGCCAGCCCCGGTAATCCATCACACTTTAACCAATGAGTATTTTTGACCTTGAAGAATCCTTCATTTCACCTTTCTTATTTTAGAAATCAGACTAGAGAAAGCTCCACTCACTACCTACATAGCGTCAGATAATCACTTTTATCTTCTTTAATCTTATGCCTAAAATCCTTAGGTATTACACTGTCTCAATCTCTTAAAAAATGAGAAGTTGACAGATTGTTGCATCATTTCAGCAATTAGGACCTTTCCTAGAGGACATGGTAGCACAGAAGTGAAGTCAGGAAAAGTCTTAAACTTCAAACAATCACCCTCAGGTATTCCTGTTTTCACTAGCATAGGAATCATTTTACTCTTAATAAATGATTAATGGAAACACAGATGTGTCCGGCTTTAAGAAAGCTAAACTATGGATAATTCAAATGTTCAGAATAGATGGTGAGTTTTATTTTTTCTATGATATGCTTCATCTAGTAAGCACCTTTAATGCTTTATAAATTGTGGTTCAATTTACCAGTAAAATGAAATATTTTTTTCAATTTTGAGACTACTTTTATTGTGCAAAGAAGGGTTTGGGATATATACTTTGTTTCAGTCTTTTACATATAATCTTTCAAAAATGAAAGTAAGAAACACGGCCGGGCGCGGTGGCTCAATCCTGTAATCCCAGCACTTTGGGAGGCCGAGGCGGGTGGATCACGAGGTCAAGAGATCGAGATCATCCTGGTCAACATGGTGAAAACCCGTCTCTACTAAAAATACATAAAATTAGCTGGGCATGGTGGCACATGCCTGTAATCCCAGCTACTCAGGAAGCTTAGGCAGGAGAATTGCCGAACCCAGGAGGCGGAGGTTGCGGTGAGCCGAGATCGCGCCATTGCACTCCAGCCTGGGTAACAAGAGCGAAACTCCGTCTCAAAAAAAAAAAAAAAAAGAAACACATGCCGCAAAACTGTTTTTGTTCTTTTCTCTCTTGTTTTTTAGGTGATTCTTGTTTTTCATGATAAGATATAATCCTACAGGACACACAGCAAAAGACACCATAAATATTACTGACTAGGGCTTTATTACATGGTGATCTCATTTTTTAGATAAGTTTAATTTTTACTCACCTCTCAGTTTTATAACACATAAACGACAAAAAATTAAATTGCATTATATTTAAAAGAAGCTACAAGTTTTATCAGATTTTGCGTCCCCCAAAATAAATATTGTTCATAGCATGATTACGCTATTAATTTTATTCACCCTTATTTTTAACCTATAAATATGGCTGATTGGCCTTAAAACTACTGAACAAGGATGATAATTATATTTAAAGGATTTGTATTCATAGAAATTATTTGTGATTAAAAAACTATTATTATAAAAAAGAAGACATTTGTGAAAAGTTAAACAGTATGCAAATAAGTTCAATGCTCTCCCCAGCCAGATCTAAGGTAATTCAGCACAATGAACAAATGCCAGTGTGTCTGTCATCATAGACCTATTTTTGTGACATGATTTTCTCTCAAATCTCATAATTTAAAATGTATTGTTTGCCAAATAGCCTATGCATCACTATGGTTCCAAGAACCGTATTACTACCATTGAGATTATAACAGCATACTTGGAAATTTTGTAAAGTAACTTGCAAGAATGGATCTAAGTAATTTCTGGACTAATAAGTTTTAAAAAACTGACTTTCCATGGCACGATCTTTGCTTACACTGTTCATGGAGATACAACTAGAACTTAAATATGTTATTTTGTTATTAAATGTTAGAAAACATAAGGTATTTATTTGGAAAATTTAAGTCTTTAGACAGAAAAGTGAACTTCTGAACTTCAAAGGTGAAGGCATCAGAATAGTGAGTTATTACATCATTACCTAAGTGATTTCCAGTGGTATCTTCAGAAAATGTGGTAAAAGACTCAAAGGCTGCATCTGTGAACCAGGAACCTATTACATCTGATTTATCAATGTAAAACATTCAGTTGGTTCAGAAGAGAACAGTGTATGAGGCTCATCAAGAAGAGTGAAGACTTTTGAGTTAATAGGAGGGTTGTTGGGATTACAAGACAGTGAATACCTCTATTTATTCTTTAATGCTGACTAGATAAAAGTGAATGAATTTTACTAGATTACCCTGCAGAAAGAGTTAATACTTAGGGCCTTCTTTTATTTTGGTTGAGATAATTCCTGTTAAAAATAGAATTAAGCTAGTTGAAATTTTTTGAGAATATCAAACATTTGTATTTTAACCAGAACCCTTGAAAAATGGCATGTAGTAAGCAATATGTTGTATTTACATCCTGACTTTTAAACCCTGTTCCTAGGGCTTTATTTTTAAGCAGTATCAAAACCATCTTCTTTAACCATAGTAACTTCCTACTAATGCTTCATCTTAACAGAAAATTTTGTTTTAATTGACTTTGATCCATTTTTAAGGTGAAATAAGGGAGTGATTTCATAGAGACATTGATGTTTTAGATGATTAAAGAAAGCCTCGGGTTTTCATTTTTGCAAACGCACATGTAAAATTTCATTCACATATTAATTTGTTTGAATTTGGAAACTAACAAAAAGCTTAGAACAAAAAGTACTCCATTCTCAATTATGTGGTTAAAAACTATGAGGGTGAGGCATAAAAGACTACACATTGGGTGCAGAGTACACTGCTTGAGTGATAGGTATATTAAAATCTCAGAAATCACCACTAAAGAACTTATCCATGTAATCAAACACCACCTGTTCCCAAAAAACTACTGAAATAATAATAAAAATTTGCAGTTAGACAGGAAAATCAGAAACTTAATATTTAAATCTCTTTACTATGCATGTCAGAAAGAGATTCTAGAAAAAATGTAAACAGTGGATATCTGTGTGGTTGAGGGAAAAGTTTGTATACAAAATGAGATCTCTTTGGTTGGATCTATGTGTGAAAGAAATACTTAAAATTAGTGATGAGATATTACTTATTTTATGAGCCATGTTTTCATTAAAAATTTGTGATTTGTCTGGGCGCAGTGGCTCACACCTGTAATCCCAGCACTTTGGGAGGCCGAGGTGGACGGATGATGAGGTCAAGAGATGGAGACCATCCTGGCCAACATGGTGAAACCCCATCTCCACTAAAAAATACAAAAATTAGCCAGGTGTGGTGCCACGCGCCTGTGGTCCCAGCTGCTCAGGAGGCTGAGGCGGAAGAATCGCTTGAACCTGGGAGGCGGAGGTTGCAGTGAGCCAAGATTGCGCCACTGCACTCCAGCCTGGCGACAGAGCAAGATGCCATCTCAAAAAAAAAAAAAAAAAATGTAATTTGAGCTCACCCTTTCTCTTTTTCTAACTGCTCTTCTTTATTCCTAATATTATAAAGGAAGATTAATGCCTAGAACATAGCTCTCTGATATAAATATAATGTAAACAATATAAATGATTTTATATCTTCTGGTAGCCATATTAAAAAGGTTAAGAAAGTCACATTAAAAAGATAAAAACATGTGAACTTAATATAATAATATATTTTATCTCAAATAGCAAATATGTAACATACAGAAAATGTTGTGATTTTAATGTGTTATCGCAAAAGTGTTAAATATTTTATATTTTTCTTTGGCCAAGGAAAGTTTTGAAATCCAGCATGTATTTGAAATTTACAATGAATCCAGTCTGGATATTAAATAGTTAATCATTAAGGTTAAATTTAGTCTTATAAAATAATAAAGTTGCATTCAACGAAATACATTTTTTCTGTGTATTAGTTTAGTAGGACCACCATAACAAAGTACCATAGAATAGTTTAAATAACAGAAATTTGTCTCTTCAGAGAAATAGAGGCCAGACATCTAAGATCAAAGTACTGGAAAGGTGGTTTCATTTCAAGGCCTTTTAATTTGGTTTGTGTATGGCTGTCTTGTCTCTGCGCCTTCACATGGTCGTTCCTTTGTGTGTAATCTGTGTCTTAATCTCCTCTTCTTATAAGGACACCAGCCATCCTGTATTAAAGCCTACTCATATGACTTCATTTTACTGTATTATCTCCATAAAGGCCATACCTCTAAATACAGTCACATTCTGAGGTACTGTGTGCTAGGAGTTCAAAATATGAATTGTGTGGAATGCAATTCAGTCCATAACACATTGGTTATATTTTTACATTGTAATTAAAATAAAACACAAATTAAAATTTAGTTCATTGCACCAGTACATTCCAAGTGAATGTTATCTTTGCTAAGTATATACGTTCTACAGATAAATATATTTTTTAAGTCACTGCCAAATTCTGAAAACATACACACAAATTTACATACTTTCTTCTCATCAGAGGCTATTTGTGCATATATTACCTCTTTATGAAATTCAAGCTGGCTCAAATTGGTGTTCAAGTAAGAATGATTGTTTTTGAAGAGCTAGTGACTGCTTTTGTGAGCTGAATGTTCTCTAACTCTGCTATTACAGAACCTTTTTACTATATTCATTTTCGACGTTTTGTGTGACTGCTTTCCAATGTTCTTTCTTATACAATTAGAAATTTTAAAAATAATGTTTTCTTCTTGTAACTTTTCTATGTTTATTTGTACTTGACACCAGCTATAAAACCTTTTTATTACCTTTTATTTGTTTTCTCCAAATATTTCTAACCAGTAAAAAGTATTTTAAAAAAACTCTGAAATTTAACATATGTAAAATCATTGGCCTTTGTCATCACAGCATGTGTCAAAACTATATTGAAAATACTTTGTCCCTGCATGTGCAGGAACCGATATTATCAACTACCTTAATGGGATAACATTTCTTTAGTTTATAGTATGTGTATTTAATAACCATCAGAAGTAATATTAATCTCCTCACCTAACCCAGAAATCTTTCCGATGCAATTAACTCTATTGCCTCCCCTCTTTATTTCTCCTTTTCCTTTTCATTCAGCCACATGACAATCAAGATACTGAATGGGCCTTATTGTTTAATATTCAATAATATGAATTGACTTAAGGAATGTATTCAGCAGCTCCCCTAGATCTTTCATGTCGAAAATAGGCTGGTTACATGAGTGAGCAAAATAGGTAACCTACTTTACCTTCAAGTGAGATATTCTGTGGAGGGGTCATAACTGGCTGCTCAAAAATATCTCTGAATATTCATTATGATCTAAGCATTCACACCATTACAAAATCAGCTCTGTGAACTTTAAGATATTTCACAAAACACAAATGGAGCTTGATTAAAAAACAAACAAACAACAGGTAACACCCTAATTATTAGATGCTAGAAATTGGATCTGAGAATAAAAGGCATACAAATTAACATAGCAATATCCAGAAATCTATGAATTATTGTTCCCCTCTGCATAACAGCTCATTACTTCTTTCTCTAAATCCCTTTTGGAATTGTATTTTTGGCAACTCAAAAGTGTTCTCTTCATTCTTGTTCTAGCTCATTCATTATGTTTCAAGTTATAATTTATACAGCTTCCAAAATATTTGTGAGTTTATAAAGAGAACCCTTGTCTAGGAATGTTTCTAGTCTACTCATTCTTTCATTATCTGACTAATGCAAGTAATTCTTCATGACTCAGATCTCAAGTCACCTTCTGTGCCACAGCCCACATAATTCCCATTTAGGGCTCTGTACATCAGTAGAACTGTGGGTTTCCCTTTATCATGGTGATTAGGTAATTGCTCCTTCCTTTGCTGTGTCTCTTTAGTCCACCTGATTGTGCAATCCTCGGGAGACATAACTGTATTTTTCATATGTGTTCAGAAATATGTCTTCAAAAATTGATAGGCATAAGCACATAAGGCAAAATAGTTCCAACAGGTGAGCTGTCTATTGGGGGATAATGAAAATGCTGTGGAAATACAGATCAGGGTCCATCAAAGAAGGGTTCTTTTTCTTATCTCTTCCATTTATCTTAGTCAGGCATTCACACTGGCCATCTAGGATGTTCAGCAACTTTGTGAGTTTTTTCAATCATCGCTGAGCAAAAGACATTCTCAGCATGTCTGATATAAAGGCTGGAGTATAGATTTGTTTTAGGTTTTAGAGATATGCTAGATGTCATGCTATAGTTTGCAGTTTTAAAAATTGTCTTAGGCTGTAATAAAAATATCATTTTGGAACACTTGCCCTGATCTCAGGAACATTCTAAGAACTAATAGAGTTCTTCAAGCAACTTGTAAATTTTCTAATTTTTGCTTCCACAAAGAATTTAAAAATTCATAAAAGTCCAAGCAGATTTATTTTTGATTGGCTGATTATATTTTGGATCATGCAACTGCTTTGCTGAAACCATGCTATTAACTCAGAGATAATACAGAATATTCAATTTTGCTGTAGTTAAGAAAAGGTTATTACTACCTCAAATACCTATCTGCCATAATCTTTTGAATATAAATTCAAACATTCTTTTTCTTGATCGTGTGTTTGACATAACATTGGCCCTGTGCTTTTTTCTTGACCCTGTGTTTGACATTTGAAAAGCTCAATGTCCTCAACTCTTTAAACAGCTTTTGACATCAGCCCTCACTATATTTTCATTCTTGAAGTGGCTAAACAATGTACTTTAAAAGTTCAACCATTATGGAAGACAGTGTGGCAATTCCTCAAGGATCTAGAAATAGAAATTCCATTTGATCCAGCAATCCCATTACTGGGTATCTACCCAAAGGTTTATAAATTGTTCTATTATAAAGACACATGCACATGTATGTTCATTGTGCTCTGTTTATGATAGCAAAGACCTGGAACCAACCCAAATGCCCATTGATGATAGAATGGGCAAAGAAAATGTGGCACATATACACCATGGAATACTATGCAGCCATAAAAAACAACGAGTTATTGTCCTTTGTAGAGACATGGATGAATCTAGAAACCATCATTCTCAGCAAACCAACAGAAGAACAGAAAACCAAATACCGTATGTTTTCACTCATAGGCGGGTGATGAACAATGAGAACACTTGGGCACAGGGAAGGGAACAACACTCACTGGTGTAGGTTGGGGGTGGAAGTGGGGGGAAGGAAGGGACAGCAGGGGGCAGGGAGGATGGTGAGGGACACCATCAGGAGAAATGCCTGATGAAGGCAAGGGTGGCGTGGGGGGTGGGGAATGGAGACAGCAAACCACCATGGCATTCATGTACCTATGCAACAATCCTGCAGGATGCAGGATGTGCACATGTACCCCAGAGTCCAAAGTATAATAATTTTAAAAATTTTAAATAACAATATTGTTGTTAATAGCAGAAGAATGAAAGGCCCAGAGGCGATCAGGAAAAATGTGACTAACAAAGTTAACAATCAGATTATGGACCTTTGGTAGGAAATATGTAATCAGGTAAATGCACTAGGAACAGGTTGTAGATTCTGAATATCTGACCTTAGTGGGACGTGGAAAGGTCAAGAAAATAATGTGCTTACTTCTACATTCCTCATGTGGTCTATCGGTAAAATGATCACTCTTTGACACACAGTCACAATACGATTGTCAGTTCTACAGTTTCTACATACTATATATATCAAAAGTAAAACAAAACATAACTATTTTGTTGATTGAATAAACAAAGTATAGATAATACTGTATTATTTTTACTACAACTTTAATTAAATATTTAAGTAATTCAAGCAAAAATAATCGATAACTTTTTGGGATGTTGCCATTTAGAAACTACGTGACAATGATATGATTTATCATTTCATTAATATACTCATTTTCTCTGTGACTTCTCTGTATGTGCTATTCATGCTACTTTAAAAGTCATTTAAGAATATTTGAAAAGAACACAATGACTTTACCTTATCTATATGAAAACCTACCCCTTTCCCCCAAAGTAACAATAGTAACAGGCAAACTTAGTACTGTTTTAAAGTTTAAATTTTAGATGTGCACTCAGTTGGGATACAATCATTTTAGGGATGAAAAACAGCACTTCTGACCCAGAAGTAGAGTAAATTTCTCATTATAAAAGAAATAAAAAAGTTTTTCACAAAGTAAAAATGACTGCCATGCATTAAATATAATGTCCTTTTGAAAAGCTTACTCTGTTCTTAAAATTCCCTCTAATGCTACAATGACTTTATCATAAGTTCTTTTTCTTTTCATTTACATTTTTGTGACAATTCATGATCTTTGAAATAAACTGTAAGTAGCTTCCTCTGAACACAGACTTTGTTCCCATATGTAATAGGTGCACTTGCTTCTAGACATAATTCACATTTAAATATCAGTCATTGGTACGTAAGTAGAACATTTATTTTTTTATTACTCAGGACCATCTTGTTCCTGTCTTTAAGCCAGGGAATATTTCTTTTCAGAATATGGGGAAGAGAAAAGCCTTCCAGTTAATTAGGCAGTGTGACTATTTCCAGGAGTGGATAACAGGTGGAGTAGGTGGCAGTGAAAATGGAGCACGCAGAGGTAGGTCAGTTTTAGCCAAGCACTTGCCAAATTCCTTGAAATGTCAACAAAAGCAATTTACTGAGTTTTCCAATTCTATTAGTGTAATTTTTAAATTCAAATAACACACATTCCAAATAAGCTGAAAATTAAAAAAAATTAGTAAATTCACATTTAATTGTATATATGTAAACAAAAACATTTTTATATTTCAAGTTGGTCACAAAAGGTAAACACTTAACATTTAATATATATTCGTCACTCAGAAATTTTTTCTTCCTGCACTTCTGGGTAAGAAAGGGAAGGCTGTAGGCACAGAAGAAAAGCTTACTAACTAGTTTTGCTGTAAGAAGGTTTAATTAACACATTTAAGAAAACATAGTACAGCTCACACACTTTCCCATTCTTCATGGAATAAATTGTAGAAGAACATGACTTTCTTATATTCATAATCTCTCCTGTTATCCATAGCTATCACATGCAGAGTTACTGTGGTTAGACAAATTTCTTTCTGTAGGTAGTTTTTAAAATCCAGTGTAAAGATTTTGTTCATGGAATTTGTTGTATGGTCCTGATTCATCTCTTCTACAAAGCTTCATAGAATACAAATTCTTTTGAAGCCTTGATGTAAAACTCTTTTGCATAAAACTTGAGCTAATAAAAGCCTTTTGTGATGGATTTTAGTTTCAAGTCATTTCTACAAAAGAAAATACAGGTTTGTAAAAAAAAAATAAAATTTTCAAATTATTGCATCTCTTAAATATGATTAGTACCTTTGTACATGAAGAAAATATGTAGAAAAATATCATCTACAAATAGAAGACACTATAATCTTTGATGTTTTGACAGGGGTGTCAAAGAGGAAATTTAGTTTTCTTTTATAATTTTTGAGAAAATAGCTGTTGGGGGTAGTGGGCACACTATTTTAAGGAATAGAAGCCAAATGTATATGCAATGTTGGAAAACACTGATTTACATTTTGGTATGCAAACATATTACCTTTTTTCTCCTTCTTACTTTTGTTGTTTTATACTATTTTACACAACACAATTCTGTACCAGAATCTCCCATATAGTCACAAAATTTTATGTACATATCCAGGGGGCTTATAGATGACCTGGCTATGATTGAGAATCTATGAAGATACATCCTTTCATCAAGGAATAACATTTTAGACATTACATGGAGTAATAAGTTTCAGTAAATGGCAACAAGAAAGTCCACATATTTTGATCCTGTCTTGTTCAAAGTATTAGTGTGGAAAAATAATATAACAAGTTTAGGATGTTTCTTAGGGAACCAGCATTTGCTACTGATTTCATATTGACATGCCATATTTAGATGCTCAAGGGAAGGCAATCAAGTAATTTCGTGGATGGCACCAGTTAGAAACAATTTCAATCATACAATTTTATGGCCTGATAAAATACATGGGTAATTTATTAATTAAAATATAATGAGAATAGCGATGTTTAAATATTCATTGATACTCATGATGTTAATTAAAATATTCTCTAGATATTTCTAGACTAATAAATCTCATGGGAAATTAATTACTAGATAGCTCTGATTTGACCCAATGAGGATGCCCTATTGAGGGAAATATTTTAAAAATGAATTCAGTCTATCACTATGCTTTTGAACATGCTTATCAAGTTTATATAATTAGTATTGCTGTCCTTTTAATATGTAATGTAACAAACTTGGTAACTACATGTTTAGAAAATATACTTTATTTTATTCTATTGAGATATTAGAAAATTAAACATGAATTCTTTTTAATATATTCCTGGGCTTCCTTTTTTAAGATTCATTGATGGAGAATTAAATTTGTTTATATATTAGTGGAAACTTATTATACTATCAGAATCAAATTATGAAATGTTTCAGGATACATCTCTAGATACTGACAATGCTGCCTGAAACCTCAACTTCTCCAAATATTAGTCAAATGATATTGAGCAAGTTACTTAACACATTCAAGCTATATATTTTATAGATTAATTATGGATAGTGAGTACTGAGGGTTAATCATTTAGCATACTGGTTGGCACATAATAAAACACTCTAACACTTGAAGCTTCCCTCATTATCATCACCTTCATCTTCATAAATCACAATACGTAGTCATTGCTCCAATGCAGTTGCATTGGGTGCAGTACTTTCAAAGTGTACAAAGAGGATAGCCTTTGTCTATAATGATGTGGATACTGTTGAAAATGGGGCAGATATTTGGGTGTAATTCTCAAGGACACAGGCAGATCACTGAACAATGAATTATAAAAAATATAAAGAGAAGAAAATCAAAACATCATTACAACATGATCCTATCTAAGAATGTTTATTAGTCTATTTTGATTTTATTCATTTTGATTCATCACTGTTCAGTATATATACCAAACAAAGTCTATCTAAAGAGGCTTAGTTTAAAATAACATTGGTGAGAAAATTTTCTAAGGGAAAGTTTTAGATACTATACTGTTATTATATAACATTTTCAGAGACAGGTAAATTTGATATTACATTCATTGGAGACATTAATTTTATTGTTTTGTACAAAGATTAAATTTATTATATATATTATTATTTCGTCATCTATGATTACAACTGCCAAATTTACCTTTTACATATTATAATTTCATATTTTCACATATTACAATTCATGTGACCTTCAATAATTTTATAAAACCACTCATTATATTTTGGTATCTTAATTTAGTTATTTGTAGAAGGTTTAGATGTCTTACACTAATAATATATTCAATCTTAATTTTCAATATTTAGAATTTACCCAGGTTTTATCCACGTACATAATTTTTAAGGTATTGTCACATGCACAGAAAAGTTTTATTGTGGTTTTCTAATCTAATTATTTTTCTCAATCTTTCATGTAAAGGAGATGCTTTGTGGATTTTTATACGTATCTATGTAACTAATTTGTATCTGCTTAAATGTTTTTCATTTGCTTCAGGATTATTATTGCTCATACTGTTTGCCTTTAGCCTTAGCAATCTATACCTTTGTTCAAACTGCTTATTTTGTAACACACTCAAATTGTGTGTTTTTAGACAATTTTGCCCATAACAGTAATAATTCAAGTAACAAAGCTTCCTTAAGCTAAAAATGATTCTTTGTTGATTTCTTCTATGACTCTTAATATATAACAATATGAAACATATCCTTTGAAAATTAAAAATCAAAAATATTAAAAATAAATAAACGATTTATAGTAGAAAATTAATGAAAGCCAAATGACAATGATTATTACATCAATTTCTGGATGTCCTAAAAATAGGTGAATTTCATCCATGCATTTATTTTTTTAAAAATCTAATTATGTGATTTCTTTAGGTCCTATAGTAAACAAATGTTTATAAGACTTCTTAATATACTTTCATAATGCCTTTACATAATTCTGATTTAATTACAATTTTGGTATAAGCAGTACATACAAATTGCAGTGGTTGCTTTGACGAATTAAAGGCTTCTGATATTTTACATACCTGTACAATCTATCCACTATATTTCCATCTTCAATTCCTTGAATACACAAGCTATCTGTCTACAGTGTGAGCTGCCTTACTTCTAAGATACCCTGATTCTCAACAGTGAATAGTTTTTTTTTTTTTTTTTTTGCATATGATTCAAACATTGATGACTCTCAGAATCCTTCTGAGAAACAGATGAGAGGAGACAGAGAATTCTTACACCATTTAATATTCAGATTAAAGTCATTCCTAAGACTATCTTCACCCTTGGTCTTCACTTGATTTGATTATTTATATCAATAATAATAACAGCTCTTTTAAACTTAATTTGCTTTGTGTTTTCCTGCAATTCCTTTCAAAGGATACTGAGTAGTCATTTATTTTCTTACAGAAGTCTATTTCATTTAAGTTGTTTAGAGAAGCTTTATTACCTTGGTAGGCTTTACAAAATTCATATTGCCTGTTTTACCTGAACAACCAAGCAATAGTGTTTACTATAGGCTTAATGCTACAAGATCTTACTACAGTTTTCCTTTCCCATGTCCCAAATAATGGCACTGTTCACTCACTGATAGGAAACGCCATAATGGAAAAGAGCCTTCACTATTTGGTAGAAGTGTACATCTATCACCATTTAAGTAGAATACAAGATTACTTCTTGCACAATATTATGACATTTCTTTAGCATTATTATTAAATATTAACCCTTCCAAAATAACATGCAGAAACAACTATTTAAACACATTTGAGAACATCCATAGTAATCACAACATGAGATACTCATCTACTGAAAAGAAGGAAAAACATTTAGGTGATTGAGAGTTTTTCACCATTTAGCATAGAAGCCAAAAGTAAGGCTGTTTTCTGTAACTTTTTTCAGTCTTGTTATGTAGAAGACACAAAATTTCGAAGTTATATTTGCCAAAGAGGAGAGGATCTGGTGAAGGCCTGAAATCTTCCTTTCTTTAAAATCCCTGAAGTCGTATTCTATATGAAGTGTAAACTGTCACTATTAAGCATTCACAAAGCCTGCAATATAGCACTCAAATGTTCAATTCTTGATTGGTCAAATTATTCTCTAAATCTAACTGCCTGCTAGGAAAAAAGGAAATCCTGACTTTACGAAGACAGTCTACATTGTGTGTGTGTGTGTGTGTGTATGTGTGTGTAATATTCAACATTCAATCAAAAATTTACCATAACCAAACACCAAGAGATAAGACAGACAATAAAAAGAAGTTCATATGATACAGATTTAAGTAGTAGGTAATATTTAAAATGAAAGTTGACAGGATGAGCGTCTAAAGCCAAATAATCTATAAAACAGTCAAGTAGAACCTATAAAAGTAGTGCCAAAAAATTCATAACCTGAAAGGATTTTAAGTCATCAGACACAGCAGAAAAAATACACAGGAACAAATATTCTAGGAGATTAGAAAATATGCAGAATAAAGTATATAAAGAAAAAATATATCACAGCATGAGACATATAAAACCCAGAAGAATAATCTAGAAAGCAAGTAATTTTAAACTCAGAAAAGAGGACACCAAATAGTTCAAGGGCAATAATAGAATACATACAAGGTGAAAACATTGGAATTTATTTATTTATTTTATTGCATTTTAGTTTTTGGGGTACATATGAAGAACATGCAAATTGTTGCATAGGTACACACATGGCAGTGTGATTTGCTGCCTTCCTCCCCTTCACCTATATCTGGCATTTCTCCCCATGCTATCTCTCCTCAACTCAAAAGTTAACAAAAGAAAAAATGTCTATTAGTATTACTAAAATGAAAGCCACATGTTCTATATTATTTTAAAACAGTTGAAAACCAAAGACAAAAAGCTTATAAAACACTACATTTTATAAAAGATACATTATCTTCTAATATACAATGAAAGTAAGAACTGCATTGTTAACAGGAATGAGCAAGCATTAAATAAAACCAATAAAACTTTCAAGACATGGAAAGAAAAATGTCTATTAAAACTCCAAATCCATCAAAATATTTTTTGAAAATGAAGTTAAAGACATCTTCAGATAAACAATGACTAAGGGATTTTTATTTTTATCAGACCAAAGTTTTAAAAGTACACAATTGGAAATTCTCAAGGCAGAGGACAACTATGCCAGAAGGAAGCACTGCATCTCAGGAAGAATTAAATAACATCAGAAATGAAAAATATACTGGTAGAGCTAAGGGACCAAGAAGTTTAAGAAACAATTATAATGTGCTATGGGGTAAAAGTATATGTAGTACTGAAATAAATGACAACAATAGCATGGAAGTCAAGTGCAGAGTACAAGAATTTAAAGTATTGTAAGGTCTACACATTGTCTCCAGAGAGGGAAATACATATATATTACAAGATGTAAATGGGATATTCCATAAAACGAGTGACTCCAATCCTAAAATAAAATTGGTCTTTACCAATTACATAGTTTCAAATGACATAAAGTGAAAATTGGCAGACTTTTAACATGAGAATCAGAGATTTGAATCCACCTTTTAAGTAAATGATAGAAAATTATATAGTTTATTTATTTAGAGAGAGGTTCTTGATCTGTTACCCTGTCTGGAACTCAGTGGTACAATCAGGGCTCACTGTAGCTTCAACTTTACGGGCTTAAGAGATCCTCCAAACTCACCACCTCCACAGAGTAGCTGGGATTACAGGCATGCACTACCATGCCCAGCAAATAGAGATGAGGTTTTGCCCTATCGCCCAAGCTGGTGACAAACTCCTGGCGTAAAGCAATCTGCCTGCCTCATCCTCCCAATGTGCTGGGTTTGTTACAGGAAAGGGGTCATGATACAGACCCCAAGACTGGGTCCCTGGATCTCACACAAGAAAAAATACAGGGCAAGTCCTTATTGCAAAGCAAAAGCAAGTTTATTAAGAAACTAATGTGGTTAAAGAACAGTCACATCATAGACAGAATAGGGTGTTCCCAAAAGTAAGAGGAGGAATGTAGTTACCCTAGCTATAAAATACTTGTTCATAAAGGATAAAAAAGATCATGGGTAGATGTGCTCTGCTACAAGGGTTTGTGATAAAGGATTAATTTTTTTTAATTAGTATATTTTTCAAGGATCAATATCACTATCTTTAAAGCAAAATTATAAATGTCTTTGTTCTCAAGACATCAGGCTATTAGGACACTCATGTCTGGGTCTGTTTAATAAACATTATCAATCTTTTCCTTTAACCATAAACACCTAGAGGCTAGGAATCCCTAACTTTCTGGAAATTCTGCCCAACAAGTCCCCAGCCTTATTTTCCTAGCCCTCACTCAAGATGGAGTTGCTCTGGTTCAAATGCCTCTGACAAGATTACAGGAGTTAGTCACTGAGCCCCAACAAAATTATAACAAAATTTCAGCAAATGTACAATCCTTGAAAAGCACAACTAATATGTCTGTTTTAAGACACTCCACTCCACACTGCTTGTGGTGGAGAAAATCATCCCCCTGAGATAATCACAACACAGTCCCCAGAAGCAGTGAAAGTGGAAAAAACTTTATAGGTGTGATTCAATTAAGGATTTCTGGATTAGCCAAGAGAAGCAAATGTAATCACAAGGGTTCTTATAAGAGGAAGACAACAGGGTCAGATGCATGAAAATGCCAATGACCAATGCATAAAGAGAGACTGGAGGATTCCAGGCTAGAAGATGAGGAATGTGAGAATCTCTAGAAGTTAGAAAAGACAAGGAAGCAGGTTGTCCCCTACATCTCCTCCCCACTCCCCAAATGCATCCTTACTGGCCTATAATATTACAAGAGAATAATTTTGTGGTGTTTTAGTCCACTAAGTTTGTGGCAACATGCTACTGTGACAATAGGAAATTACTACAGTACTGAATAAATACATTATTTTCAAGTGCTTTTAAGACATTTTCCAGAAGTGATTATATACTTGCTATAAACCAAATCTCAACAAATATAAATACTTCTAAATATTTTAAATTATTCAGAGTGTATTCACTCCTCAGAATGAAAAATAAGCTAGATTAAGCTAGAACAATAAGATAAGAAATAGCCACAGTAGAGTAAAATATTTGAAATTTTAAAAATATGCTCTATATAATTAATGTATCAAAGAATAAATTAAAATATTAGAAAATTTGAGACCAATAATAAAAGAATATATGATATTCAAACTGTGTAGAAACATGTAAAACCATGTAACATTGCAAAATAATAGATACAAATTAATTCATAAGGAAAGACTAAATGTAAATAACTAGGGTTCATCCCAAGAAACTAGAAAAAGTAACATCACAAAGTTAAACAAAAGAAAGTGGAAATAATAAAATTATAATCATAAGAAAAATAAATAAAACTGTAAAAATAAATGTTTAATGGAAGAAATTGATAAATACTAAATTCAGGTCTTGAAAAGAAATAATAAAATTGATAAATGTCTAGAAATATATATGAGGAGACAAAGAACGTACAATATTCCTTATACTAGAGACATTATTGAATAGATTACAATATATAATTCCAAATTAATATAATAAAGAAGAAAATATAATTATGTTAATGGAATAAAAAAGATTTGATGAAGTTCAATGCACATTTATGAGAAAAATCTATAATATACCATGATAATAGTGATGCTTTTTAAAAAACAAATACTATATTAAATCTTGAATGATTACCAAATTTTCTCCTTCAGGAATAAAACTAAAATAATCTTTATCATCAATTCTGTTCACCACAACTACTGAATATCCATTTGGCTGAATAAAATACCAAAAGGTGCTAAGTAGTTTAAGACAGATAATAATTCAAAGACAGATAATTTAATGACAGATCAAACTGTCATTATTTGCATATAAAATAATTGTATACAAACAAATTCCAGTACAATTTATGAATAACATCTATAATAAATTTAAAAACCTATTAAGGTCACAGTATATTTAATATACTCCCATGTATTATTGCAGATTATTAGGTGTTTTTGATAGCATCCATAACTGGAAGAAAATCTAATAAAAGTTGTATATGAATAACAGAAATCCTGATAAACATTATTAAGAAAAAATTAGAGACTTAAATAAATGTCTGAAACTATTTTGTTCATGAACTGGAAGACTTAATAATATAAAAAGGCCATATTGCCAAAATTTATCTATAAATTAAATTCTCATCAATATCCTAATGTAAAACTTAGCAAGTTGATTAAAAATGTAGATGGTAGATTAAGAAGCAAGATGGCTGACTAAAGACACTAGACTCTCACCTTCCTCATAATGAAGAACCAAAATCAACAATAGAAAACTACATCTCAATTAAACATCTAGGAGAGATCACTGAAGTCTAATGGAGAAATCATGGGAGATACCTAAGGCATAGGGGAGAAAAATGAGCAGCCATCTCAAGTGAGATTGGCTGAGAGCACCAAGGGGCTCCCTAATGTGGTGAAAGGGTAAGAGAAAGGCTCTCAGAGGTCCACAACTCCACCGTGAACTGATGCAATCCTACCACAGGAGAGCTCCTCTACATGCATGAACCCTGAGACTAATGTGGATATGATCTGGAGACCCTGTAAGGGTACTGCACTAGACAGGGAACTCATGCTGGGTCACACATGCTCCTGAGACATAAACAGCTGCAGCAGAATGCAATTGTGACATCCCAGCTAGCATGGGACTACATCCTACTCTGAAAACTACAGGCTCTACATCTCCATGTCCTTGGAGTTCCCACTCACATTTTCCAGTGCCCACCCAGAGGGCTACAGTGGCACAGTGCTGGCTGAACCCAAATGTCTGTGGCGTCCTAGTACTTTGTCCATACAGAGTACTACTCCCCTGGGAAAAGACAGTACAATGTACCAAGGAGCTGGCACCTGGAACAAAGGAAGCCAAAGCATGTCCTTTCTAGAGCTGGAGAGTTCCCTCTCTGGGGCCTGTCACCTACAGGAGCATGGACTGTATCATCAGGCTTGCAATCAGAGACCTGTTTGTCTGGGAATGGGAGCAGGGACCTACCCATAACTGTGGAGCAACCTATGTGCTCTGGCTTGCACACTTAGAAGCAAGGTCTCTTTCCCCAGCCCCATCCCCCGCACAATGCAGAAGCCACAACTACTGTTGTTGCCACCAGTGTCTGAGGCAGGTGAACTGGAGTGCTACTTGTCTCAGGCTGTTAGTGGCAACCACATCCCCACTGGTAACATGGCCTCTAGACTACTGTAGCCAGGAATTGAAACAAATGCAACCTCAGAACCTGAGAGCTCCCTGTTGGAGGCTTTGGGCAAACCTCCATGACCTAAGGAGTATGGCCTCTGTGTTCTACTGTACATCCTGAATACAGGCTTGTCACACACACACCGTTGTGGCTATTGCTGCTGGAGAAAAGGTGTGCACTTCCCAAAGCCTAAAAGCTGCTTGCAGGGGACTGCTGATAGCACCTCTATTCATGCCAACAGCAAGACTCCTATACTTAGCAGGAGCCCTGGAATAAGATTTTCCACATCCACCACAACAGAATTTTCTGCCCTGCCAACAATATCCAATATCCCTGCAGATCACCAAGGGCTTGAGGTCAGACCTGCCTGGGCCAATATCACTCCTTTAGAACCTGAACACATTACATTGTTCAAGGACATGGGAATCACAGAATTATTCTGCCCATTCTATCACCTCTAGCACCTGTGTACTATTCTTGGGAACTAGAAGACTTGTTCACCCAGCTGACTACTAGCACCATCACTAACACCTACCGAAATGTGCTAGATAGGAACTTGGAGACAAGCCTGCTGTATTAGTCCATTCTCATGCTGCTATGAAGAACTACCTGAGACTGGGTCATTTATAAAGGAAAAAGATCAAATTGGCTCACAGTTCCACATGGCTGGGGAGGCCTCAGGAAACTTGCAATCTTGGCAGAAGAGGAAGGAAACACATCATTCTTCACATGATGGCAGGAGGGAAAAGTGCCCAGCAAAAGGGGGAAAAGCCCCTTATAAAACCATGAGATACCATGAGAACTCACTCACTGTCACAAGAACAGCATGGAGGTAATTGCTCACATGAATCAATTACCTTCTACCGTGCCCCTCCCATGACACGTGGGGATTAGGGGTATTAAAATTCAAGAAGAGACTTGGATGGGGACATAGCCAAATGATATCACCTGCCCAGCCCATCATAACCATCATCAACACCAGCATACTCCACTTGGCACCCAATAGATTGTCCCATCACTGCTTCAGTTATTGCCTATGCCACGCCAAGTGTCCAGGGGCCCAAGAACCCATCCTTTTGGTCTACCACTGCCTCTACTGGCATCTGGGCAAGCCACTTGGTGGCTCAATAATCAACCCTCATGGACCTACTAACAGTGGTACCAAGTACATCACCTAGGAGCCTAAGAACAGGCATGCTTCCACTACTCGGGCCTGAAAACTGGCCCACCAGGACTCTTTGTACCAAGAAAAACTTTACCAGAACCTCAGTAAATTACTGCCCCCTACACTGCCAAGGAAATGACAGATACCACTAACATTGTTTATAGCCAGAAAATAGAGAGGTTACACTACTGCACGCACCCAGAATCAAAGCCAATGGGCCTACCCCACCAACATCATAGATATATCATGAGGAAGTCTTCCCCTAAAAAAGCAATTCAACAAAAAAAATCGAAGAAGCAACTGTTATACCAGATGTACAAATGTCAAAATACACAGGAAACATTTAAAAGGCAGGAAAATATGACACCTCCAAAAGTTTAATTATTCAGCAATAGACACCAATAAAAAGGAAATAAGTGAAATCCTAGAAAGATAATTTGATTATTAATTCTAAAGAAGTTCAATGAGATATAATAAAATCCTGAAAAACAGTACAAGGAAATTTGAAAAACTCTTTGGAGTATGAATGACAAATTTACCAATTAGATAGAGATCATTAAGAAAAACCAGATGAAAATTCTAGAAATAAAAAAATTAATAGAAGGAAACACAAAATACACCTGAAATCTTCAACAATAGGCTAATTGAGCCAAATAAAGAATCTAAGAACTGAAAAACAGATCTTTTGAAATAATATAGTCTGACAAAAATTTAAAATAAAAAGAATGGAAAAAGACTTAGTGACATATGGGACATCATAAAGTGGTCAGATTTACATATTATTGGTATCCTAGAAGGTGATGGGAGAAAAAAAAGTATTCAAATGCCTATTTAATGAAATAATACATAAAAACTTCCAAAGTATAGCAAGAGATTTAGACATCCAAATACAGGAGATATAGAGATCTTCAAATAAATACAATGCAAAAAATCTCCACAGCACATTATAGCCAAAATGTTTAAAGTAAAGTGCAAAGACAGAATTCTAAAAACAGTAAGAGGAAAGCATCTAGTCACCTACTGTTGTTCTGACATCAGAATAATGATGGACTTCTTAGAAGAAACTGTATAGGCTAGGAGAGAATGGGATGATATATTCTAAATGCTGAAAACAAGAATTGGCCTCTAAGTATATTATATCCAGCAAATTATCCTTCATAAATTAAGGAGAAATAAATTATTTTCCAGACAAAGCATGAGAGAATTTAACATCAGACCTACAAAAATGGTAAAGGGATTCATAAACCTGGAATTGAAAAAAATATAGGTACCATCATGAAAGCACATGAAAATACAAAACCCTTTAAACCAAGTATACAAATAAGGAAAAGGCTCAAATAATACTACTATAGAAAACAACCAAAACAAGACCAAATGATAAGAGAAAAAGAAATGAACAAAGAGTATACAAAACAACCAGAAAACAATTAACAATGAGATAGAAACATAACCTTTCATAGTAATAACTTTCTCAATGTTAATAAATTAAATTACCCAATTAAAAGATACAGGTTGGCTGAATAGATTGAAGAAACCTAATTCTGCTATATAATGCCTAGAGAAAAACACATTTTATCTGCAAAGACAGACTTGGACTCAAAATAAATGGATGAAAAATGGTATTTCACATGAATAGAAAACAAAAATGAGCAGGAGTAGTTAACGCTTATCAGATAAAAGAGGCATTAACTCAAAAATGCTTAAAAAATACAAAGAAGTCATCATACACCAATAGAGGAATCAATACAGCAAGATTATACAACAATTCTAAATATATATGCACCCAACACTGGAGCACTCGGATTTATAAAGCAGATATTACTAGATCTAAAGAGAGAGATAGATTTCAAAACAATAATAGTAGGACATTATAACATCCTGCTCTCAGCATAAAGATCATCTAGTCAGAAAATCAACAAAGAATATTTTGGGCTTAAACTGGACTTTGGACCAAATCGACATAATAGGTATTTACAAAATATTTGATCCATAATTGCAGAATACATATTGTCATCAGCACAAACAAAATTCTCCAGGATAGACCATATATTAGGCCACAAAATAAGTCTCAGCAAATTTAACTAAAACGAAAATCATATCAAGAAAGTTCTCGGACCACAATGGAATTAAACTAGAAACCAATACTAGAAATAAACAGAACTTTGAAAACTATGCAAATACATGGCAATTAAACAATATGGTCCTGAAGAACCTTTGGGTCGAGGAAGAAGTTAACATGAAGATTAAAAAAAAAAAATGAAGCAAGTGAAAATGAAAACATACATACCAAAATATGTCAGAAACAGCAAAAGCAGTGTTTACAGGAAAGTTTATAGTGACAAATGCTATATTATGCAGCCATCAAAAACGATGAGTTTGGGTCCTTTGTAGGGACACGGATGAACCTGGAAACCATCATTCTCAGCAAACTGACAGAAGAACAGAAGATCAAACACCGCATGTTCTCACTCATAGGTGGGTGTTGAACAATGAGAACACATGGACACAGGGAGGGGAGCACTACACACTGGGGTCAGTTGGGGGGAAATAGGGGAGGGACGGTCGGGGGTGGGGAGCTGGGGAGAGATAGCAAGGGGAGAAATGCCAGATGTAGGTGATGGGGAGGAAGGCAGCAAATCACACTGCCACGTGTGTACCTATGCAACAATTTTGCATGTTCTTCACATGTACCCAAAACCTAAAATGCAATAAAAAAATATATGGGGTGGGGGAAAAAAAAACAACAAATGCTATAATTAAAAATAAAAAAGGTTTCAAATAAACAATATAATGGTACACCTCAAGAAACTAGAAAAGCAAGAACAAACCATAGCCCAAATTACCAGAAGACAAGAAATAATAAAGATGAGAACAGAACTAAATGAAAGAGACTTTAAATAGTTAAAAAGGATAAATAAAAGAAAAAAGTTGGTTTTATGAAAAGATAAACAAAATTGTGAAGCTGCTAGGTAGACTAACCAAAAAAAGAGTAAACATCAAATAAACAAAATCATAAATGAAAAAGCAAACATTACAACTGATACCAGAGAAATACAAAAGACCATCAGTAGCTGTTATGAACAACTATATGCTAACAAACTGGAAAACCTAGAGGAAATGAATTCTTGCAAATCTTCAGTCAACCAAGATTGAATCAGAAGGAAAAAGAAAAACATGAACAAACCAACGAGTAAGAAAATTAAATCATTAGTAAAAAGACTCCCAATAAAGTAAAGTTCAAGACCAGATGAAATCATTGTTGAATTCTACCAACTATATGAAGAATAACTAATACCAATGATCTTGAAATAATTCCAAAGTATTGAAGGTGAGAGAATTTCCCAAATTTTATAAAGCCAGAATTACACTAACACAAAATGAAAATGAACAAAAAAATGGAAAATAAAGGCCAATATTGTTGATGAACAGAGACACAAAAATCCTCAAAAAGAAAAAAATACTAGTAAACCAAATCCAACAGCACATCTGATAATAATACACATGAACAAAGTTCAATTTATAACAAGGAATGCAAGGATGTTTCAACATTCTCGAATCAATAAACATGATACATCACAACAACAGAATTAAAGACAAAACCCATATGATCAACTCAATAGATACAGGAAAAGCATTTGATAATATTCAACATCACTTCATGATGAAAAATTCTCAACAAACTAAGCAGAGAAGACATGTACCTGATATAATTTGAATAATTGTCCCTGGCCAAATCTCATGTTGAATTGTAATTCCCAATGCTGGAGGTAGGGCATGGTGGGAGGTGTTTAGATTATTGGGGCAGATAACTCATGAATGGCATAGGCCATCCCTTGGTGATAAGTGAGCTCTCACTCTGACTGAGTTCACATGTGATCTGGTTCTTTAAAAGTGTGTGGCACCTCCACCCCTCACCCTCTCTCCCTTGCTCCTATTCTTCCATAAGAGATGCTTGCTTCCCCTTTGTCTTCAGCCATAAATGTAAGCTTCCTGAGGCCTCCTCAGATGCTGAGCAGATCCCACACCATGCTTGTTCAAAGGCCTGAAGAATCATGAGCCAATTAAACCTCTTTTCTCTATAAATTACCCAATCTCAGGTATTTCTTTTTAGTATTGCAAGAATGGCCTAATACAGTACCTCAAAATAATAAAGGTCATGCATGGCAAACCCACAGCTAACATCATACTGAATGAAAAAATTAGAAAGACTTTCTGTAAAAATTGAAACAAAACAAGGATTACTTTCACTACTTCTATTCAACATAGTACTGGAAGTCCTAGCAGGAGCAATCAGGAAGAAGATAGAAGTAAAATGCATCCAGATTAGAAAAAAGAAAGTCAAATCCTCCCTCTGCAAACAACATGATCTTATGTATAAAAAAACCATTAGACTCCACCCAAAACACTACTAACCAATCAAATTCAGGAAAGTTTCAATATACAAAACTACACATAAAACTCAATACCACTTCTATATAACAATAATGAAATTGCAAACAAAAAGAAAGCAAGAGAGAAATCTCATTTACAATAGCTATGAGAAAAATAAAATACCTAGAAATAAATTTAATCAAGGAGGTGAAAGTTTTCTACAAGGAAGGCAAACTAGAAAACTGATGAATGAAATTGAAGAGGACACAAACAAATGGAAAGACTTGGATTATGGATCAGAAGAATCAATGCTGTTAAAATAACAATACTGTCCAATGCAATTCACAGATTTAATCCAATCCCTATCAAATTATCAACATATTTTTTCATGAAGGTAGAAAAATAATAAACTTAAATTCATTCGTGACCCTCAAAAACAAACAAACAAAACACCAGAATACCCAAAGCAATCCTAAGCGAAAATAACAAAACTGAAGGCATTGCACTAGCTGACTTCAGAATATATTACAAGACTATAGTAATAAAAACATCATGGTATTAGTATAAAAATAGACACATGGATCAATGACACAAAATAAAGAGCCCCAAAATAAATCTACATATTTACTACCTACTGATCTTTGTCAATGCTTCAAATAACATATATTGTGGAAGAATCCTTTGTAACAGATGGTGCTGGGAGGCTGAAGAATGAAATTATAACTTTTTCACCATATACAAAAATCAACTCAAGATGGATTAAAAACTTAAATGTAAGCCCCCAGACTATAAAACTACTAGAAGAAAACATAGGAAAGCTCTTCAGGACATTGGCCTAGTCACAGATTTTATGGACAATCCCTCAAAAGCAAAGAATAAAGAGAAAAATAGGGACATGAGACTGTATTAAACTAAAAGCTTCTGCAAATAAAGGAAACCATCAACAGAATGAAGAGACAACCTCTTACCTGGGGGAAAATATTTGCAAACTACTCATCTGACAAGGGATTAATATCCAGAACATAGAAATAACTCAAACAAGTTAACATTTTAACATAATAATAATAATCAAATTTAAAAATTGGCAAAGGACATGAATGACATTTTCAATGGTGAAAAAAGTTCACAACATTGCTAATCATCAGGAAAATGCAAATCAAAATCAAAATGATACCTTACCCTACTTAAGGTGGCTACTATTAAAAAGACAAAAAATAACAGATGCTGGCAAGGATATGGGCAAATGACAACTCTTACATACTGTTGGTGGGAATAAAACAATAATTGAAAACAGTATGGAGATTTCTCAAAAAACTAAAAATAGAACTACCATATGATCCAACAATCTCACTACTGAGCATTTATCCAAAGGAAAATAAATCAATATATCAAAGAGATACATACATTCACATATTTATTGTAGCACTATTCACAGTAGCAAAGATATGGAAACAACCTAAATGTCTGTAAATGAGTAAAGATAATATGATAAAATAGATAAAGATAATATGGTATATTTACATAATAGAATACTATTAACCCAGAAAAATATGACATTATGTCATTTGCAGCAAAATAAACCAGTCATGAAAAGACAAATATATATAATCACTCATATGTAGGAGCTAAAAAAAACTTGATCTCACAGACATAGAGAATATAATGATAGACTGGGGAGAGTGGGTAGGTGGAAGGAGTGGATGAAGAAAGGTTGGTTAATAGGTACTAACATACAGTTAAATAAAAGAAATAAGTTCTAATGTTTTAAAGCAGACTAGAATGACTACACTAAGTGAAAATATTTTGTATATTTCAAAGTAATGAGAAGAGAGGACTTGAAATTATATTAGCTTATATTAGCACATAAAAATTATACTGTGTATTTGTCCACCATGATGGCAAATTAGAGATTTCAAGTTGCCTCAGCCACTTGAAAAGGGCAAAATAGTGCATAAAGATCAACTCTGTGAACTTTAATTAAAGAAGGAAAATGACAAATCATTGGAATAGCAAAGGATACCCCAGATCCCAGAGAGGAGAAGGTGGGCAAACAGTCCCCATGACAGCATCCTGCTGATAAAAGTAAGTGAACCCCTGGTACATAATAATGGCAGAGAGTTTCCTTCTGCGATTCACTGTTCCACTGGGCAACGGGGCAAATCAGACCTAAGGATAACACTTTATTTCTCCAATCCCTGAAACTAACTTGGAGAGAGGATAGAAAACACGCAGAGAGAGAAAGACACTGAGAAAAACTTCAGGTATTTTCTCAGACCTGGGAATGGGAGCAGGATGCCATTTTTAACCTGGGATCATACGAAGTCCATCATTCTTTGGTTATCTTGTAGCACTTCTCTGTAGGAATTTTATCCTTGAACCAGAGTTTGGAGCAACTCTGGTTCAAGGATAAAATTCCTACAGAGCGGTGCTACAAGATAACCAAAGAATGATGAGTTTGGAGCAACTCTGGTTGCTCTGAAGTGGGATTGGGGCCTCCACAGCCATAATTCAGTAGCAAATGTGGACAGACCCCCAACATTAGACACTAGAATTGTTCTCTGCCTCAAAGCAGGTCTGGGGAAATAGGAGAGCTGCTGCAACTGCCATTTTCCCTGGGTGATGAGACTTGTAGCCAGAGCCAGCTTGATGACCTGTGCATGCAATTTCTAGGTAACCCAACCTGCTCCCCTGAGATCATGGTGCAGCTAGGCTCTCTTTGCTCTACAGTCAGGCTGATCTCCAGGCAGTTGGAGCACTTGTTTGCCTGGATCAGCAGCCTAAGCCACCATACCCTTCCTGTACATAGATTGTGGTGCAGTAGGGCCCTCTGTTCTATACCCAGGTAGATCTTTAGGTACTGATAGCACCAACAGCTTGGATCAGCAACATGAGCCAGTCCGTCTTTTCTGGGCATAGGTCATGGTGTAGCAGGGCCCGCTACACACCATACCCACACAAATCTCTAGGCATCTGGAGCATTTACTCTCCTAAATCAACACTGTAGATCACTCCTCATTCCTATACAGAGAATTTAAAATTGAGGAGGTTTTCCAGCTCCATGCCTAGACACACCTCTGGCAAATGGATGCCCACTTCATACCAGTGCTTGTGCCTACCATTGGGAACCTGTAAGTGGACTTGCCCAGTCTGGCCCCACCCATTTTAATTCCTTTTCTGTGGCTAACAACAAACTTCTGAGCAGAAGTTTCTCTTCTTTTTCAAGCCAGAAGAGATTGATGGCCTTATTTTTAACATTCATAAACAAAAGAAATTCCACCCAAGAATTTCATGTCCCATGAAACTTCACTTTCTTCATGCATAAAAAAGAAATGAAATCTTTTCCAGACAAGCAGACACTAAGGAAATTCTTTACCACTAGACCAGCCATATAAGAGCACCTCAGGGAGATCTAAACAGGGAAATGAAAGAATAATACCTCTTATCGCAAAAACATACTTATGTACGTAGTCCACAGATCCTATAAAGCAACTACACGATAGAAACTACAAAGCCAAGGAGCTGAACAAGATGGCCAACTAGAAGCAGCTAGTGTGCACCACTCTCACGGAGAGGAATGGAAGCACCAAGTAAATAGAGCATTTTCAACTAAAACATCCACGTACCTGCACTAGGATGAATCCAGGAAACAACTTGACACAGGGAGAATTAAGAAAAGCAAACCAGGACCATGTCCTACCCAGGAGCAATATGGAGCCAGGGCTACCACCCCAACCCAGGGAAGCAGTAAGTGAATGAACAATACAGGGAACTCATGCTCCTCCCACAGGTCTTTGCAAGCCTTGGATCAGAAGATCCCTTCGTGATCTCACTCCACCAGGGTCTTTAGTATGACACACACAGCTAACACGTAGTCTTCCGGAGCAGCCACTCAGGCACACTCAGAGACAGGTATCTGGGATTTCCACGCTTCTTGGCAAAAGCAGTCGCAACTCCAGCAAAGTGGGAGGTTAGAACCCCATACATACCCAGAAGAAAGGGGCTGAATCCAGAGGCCTACTTCCATGGCACCCAACAGGATAAGACCCACTGTCTTGGAACTCCAATCAGCTACAGGAAGCAGCACTAAACCTCCCTGAGACAGAGCTTCCAGTGGGAGGAGTGGGCCACTATCTTTGCTGTTTTTACAGCGTCAGCCACTGTGGCATTAAGGCTTAGTGAGTTGGAGGCAGTTAGAGTCTGGGGCAGTCTCCCAGCGCAGTCCAGCAACTCTATGAAGATTTCAGACTGCTTACTTATGCATGCTTCTGTTTTGCTTCACTGGGCAGAATCTTCTGACCAGGGACTACAGTCATTCCTGCTAGTATTTTCCGGCCCGCAGAGATTTCAAACTTTTGTAGAATGGAATTCTCACAGGGAAGGGTAGGACAAACATCTTTGTTGTTTGGGTGACTTAGCATTCAAGCCTTTGGGGTTTGGAGAGTGAGAGGGAACCAGGGGCTTGAAGGAACTCTCAGCACAGCACAGCTGCTCTATGAAAATGCGGCCTGGCTTCATTTTTAAGGGAGTCCCAGAACCCATTAATCCTCAATGGCCGGGCCTCCCACCTTAGGTCTCCAGCCACCCCATGCAGGTGAATTTGAGCCAGTAACAGGTTCATACCTCCCTGGGATGGAGCTCCTAAATGGAGGGCAGGTCACCATCTTCACTGTCTCGCAGCCTTCAGTGTTGGTATCTTCAGGTACTAAAAAATCCAAGATGACCAGGGACTAGAGAAGACCCCCAACATGCAGAGGCTCTATGAAAAAATGGTCAAACTATTATGTGGAAGCCATTTCTACATCTCGTCATCGGGCAGGTCCTCTAGGCCTGGGCCTCTAGCCACACCCTGCCAGAGCTATTGAGCCAGTAGTAGCTATGCTGCTTGCTGGAGAAAGCTCCCAGTGGTGGGTGGAGGGAAGAGTTGCCATCTTCGCTGTCTTACAGCCCTAGCCCTTGCTGTCTCAAGGCTCAGGAGAATCTATGGGGACCAGAGGATAGTCCATACCCCAGCACAGAGCCACCTCACAGAGAAGTGGCCAGACTCTTCCCCACATAGACCCTGGTCTCAACTTCTCCTCGCTGGTCAGGGCTGCCTGACCTTGGCCTCCAGCACAACCACTCTGTCCTTGCCTGATCATCACAATCAGAGGCAGTCCAGCATTCCTCCAAGGAGGAAATCTCAGAGTCAACCCACTACCTCTTTGCTACTGCAATTGCAGTGGTACAGCCTTAATAGCCCTCAGACTGGGAAGGAACAAAGGGCCTAGCCATTACACTGGCAGCTCCAGCCTGCTACAGCCACCACATGGAGAGTAGCCCAGCTGCTCTTCCCTGAAAACCCCCATCTACACTTTTCACCAGGTAATGCCCCCAGCTCAGGAACACAGAGTAGTCATTACAGCCATGGCTGAGTGTCCCCTCTAGTAGTGGCCTGGATTTTGGTGAGAGACTCCCAGAGGCATACAACAACCCCTCTGCCATTGCCACAATAAGTTCTATCCATACTGCCCTTGGTCTGGGGAATAAAGAAAGATCCTAAACACTACACCCAAGCTTATGGCATGTTACAGTCACCATATGAGAGGAGATCCATTTTCTCCTCCCTGTGAGCCTTCTATCCCCTGATCCTCAACAAACAAAACTCCAAGCTCATGCTAATAGTGCAGTCATTAACCTAAATGACTAAACTCTCTCAGTAACAGCGACTCCATGTTTCTAGGAGGTAAAACTTCCAGGGGCAACTGAAAGCCTCTCTGCAACTTCTCTGCAGTGAAACTACCCGTGCTACCCTTGGACTAATGAAGGGGCAAAGACCCTAAGGTTCTTATCTACACTCCTAACACATGCAGTCAATTCAAGGAGAGGAGGCTAGTCTGTCTCCCATAGATCCTAACCACCCATCCTGCTCCTCACCAGACAGGAAACCTCTGGCTTGGACCCACAGCACAGATCCTCCATCTTGGGCTGACTGCATTGAGTGATTGCTGATTCCATCTTGATGGAGCAGAGTCCCCAGGAAACAATCCAAAGACCCTTGGCCACAACCACTACTAAGGTCCCTTCCTCTGCTGCCTCTAACTTGGGGAGGGCTATAAACCTGAAGATCACCCCAGAGCTGCAGTGGGTAGCCTAGGAGTGTCAGGTCATGATCTAGAGCCAGGACTCAAGTGGGAGAGGAGCCCACAGTTTCAGAGCATTAAAAAGGAGCACAGCTGCAACTGTGAAAAAATATAGGGGAGCAACATGGAGAAGCAAGAGCCTAGCAACTGATCAGTATGCCTAAGTGCCACCTGCAAGATCACACCCCAAAATTTCAAAACTAAAAGTTCCTTGCTAACGCATACCACTGTGAAACCAAAGACAGTAATTCAACTGCAACCAAAAACCCGGAACAAATTCTTGACCCTGTGAAAACATCCACAAAAAAAGTCTATTGGCTCAATCTGCATTGCAGTTAAAGGAACACCTGCATGCAAGTATGAGAGAGAACCAATGCAGGAACTCGGGTAACTCAGATGGCCACAATGTCATATGTTCTCTAAATGATCATACAAGTTCTCTAACAAGAGTTCATAAGCAAGCTGAGCTGGCTGAAATGACAGAAAGAGAAATCTGAATACAGGTAGAAATGAAGATCATTAACATTCAGGAAGATGGCAAAACCTAATCCAAGGAAACTATGAATGACAGTAAAATGATATAGGAGCTGAAGGACAGAATAGCCAATATAAAAAAAAAACCAAACCAATTTAACAGAGCTGAAAACACAATACATAATCTCACACTGTCATCATGAATATTAACAGCAGAATAGACCAAGCTGATGGAAA
>NW_016107352.1:6981006-6987072 GCF_001604975.1 Cebus imitator | reverse complement strand
AAAAAAAAAAAAAAAAACTCAGAACTTGAAGACTAACTCTCTGAAATAACATAGTCAGAAAAAAATTTAAAAAATAGAATGAAAAGGAATGAACAAAACCTCCAAGAAATATAAGATTAGGTAAAGAGGCCAAATCTACAAATCATTGGCAAACCTGAAAGGGAGGAAGAGAAAGCAAACAATTTGGAAAACATATTTTAGGATATTATTCAGGAAAACTTCCTCAACCTTGCTAGAAAGGCCAACAATCAAATACAGGAAATACAGAAAACCTCCATAAGATTCTACAAAAGTAGATAATCACCAAGATGCATAATCGTCAGATTTTCTAAGGTCAAATTTTAAAAAAGAACATTAAAGGCAGCAAGAGAGAAAGGCAGGTTGCCTACAAAGGAAAACACATTAGGCTGAATCTCTCAGCTAAAATTTTACCAGTCAGAAAAGATTATGGGGCATGTGGTTAACATTCTTAAAGGAAAAAAAAATCTTCAACTACAAATTTCACATCCAGCCAAACTAAGATTTCCTAAGTAAAGGAGAAAAAAAGATTCTTTTCAGATAAGCAAATGTTGAGGAAATTTGTTACCACCAGACCTGCCTTACAAAGACATCTTGAAAGGAGCAATAAATATAGAAAAGAAAGACTAAAAGATTCTCCCCAGGGCCTGAAAGCTTGAAGGAATGAATAACTCCTCCCTTATCAGGCCCAGTCCCAAGGCGCAAGGCCAGTTGCGCCAGCAGCCTGCCTTAGCAAGTTAGCAGAAGCCAGAAGAGAGCTGGCCAGAAGACAAGTACCCCCTGAAGATAGAGAGGCCATCCAGGTACCATGGAGCAGTTACATCTTATTGGGACACTTCCTGTTTACAGGAGAATATAAAACCCCTGCCTCATCCTCACTTTGGGCTGACGTCATTTTAGGCTTCAGTGCATCTGCACCCAGGCGCTCCTTAAAACAGCATGTTCCTCAACACAGCCGTGCGTTTGTTGGTGTGCTCTTGGGATTTGAACTGATAATAGAGCCTTGCAAAAACAACGTAATTGCTTGTGTAACAGTACATATAAACTAAGCAATGATGCTAGTTTCCTAAATTTATAACAATTCTTGGTTTTTTATAGTCAAAAACAGAGTAAGTAACTTTTGCAGAAACTTTGTTTATTCATTTACTTATATTAGACAAGCATTCTTCTTTGACTATTGGGTATACTGAGGACTAAGAAATTTTTTAGATCTCATTTCTTTGGTGTTCTTCTTAGTCATAAGCATAGGGCTCAAGTTTAAAGTTTAAAGAAGCATCATTTAATCCAGGAACCTAAGATAGCAGTATCCCATCGCTTTTGCTGCATTCAAGGGCTGCCTAATTGACAAGAAAGCTAAGCCCTCTCACTTAATTTTTTCCTTCTTTGCTCTAGGTTACATTGTTTACCCCCAAGTAATGAATTTATGCATTTATCAAGGAATATGTACACAATTTAACAGACCTAACATAATATTTCAATCAAAATTATATTTTAAAAATATTTTTTGTTTGGTTCCTGTGTAGATAAAGACCCATTGTACAAATTGAAACTTAAGAGTTGTCATTCTTAGTAACTCTTTCTGGTAACACTAGATTTTAAATAGAATAATTAAATTCAATATATCTAAAGAGTTCTTTCCTTACTAATGTTTTGTTAGTCCTAAGGTCAAATGTAAAACTGTCTCCTATAAACTTTTAATTTATCATGTATGTATTTCTACACCCTTCACACTCACATACTTAAGAGTTGGGTCTAGTTTTAAAATCATATTGGTAGACCCGAGTTTTGTATGATTATGCATTTCTGTTAACATAAATTCCAGTTGTACAAGTGATCAATTAAACAATAAAATGGAGAAAAACATAAGGACTTTATTATAAAACAGCTAAAAACTCTGCATTGACTTCACCAAACTAGCATTTTCATTTTGTTTACATCTCAAAATCCCTCAGTGTTTATGTTAAAACTAACAAAATATAAAGGAAATGAAGAATCGCAGGCTTTGTTACATAATTTTTCCTAACAAACTGATTCTCATTTTGCTTGTCCTTGTTCATTTTAGGTTTTAAAAACATGATCTAATGCTCATTTTTGCGATGCCTTTTTTAAAGTACACAATGCTTTATATAATACCTTTTGCCTCATTTTTCTTTTTCCTTTTCTGTCATCTTTTTTTCTCAGGCATACTCTGCCCCACTTATTTTGTCCCATTGATTTGTTGAAAATGAAAATCAGAAGATGCCATAATTGTTGATTTTATGTGGAGCATTATAAAATGCTAAGCTTTTCTGAATCTCATTTGGATTATTTTTGAATCTTGATTGCTAAGAGACTTAAAAATGTAATATCCGTGGCATTTCTAGATCAAATTTTACTTATATCAAAGTTTACACAGTTTGAGTAAAGAATTCTAGAATTACTTGATAAATTTATAAATGTATTCATAATCAAGTCAAATAATACTTGTCATTATTTAAAATAATTTTGAATATTGTGCTTTTATATAAGCAATTAAATTCACATACGGTATAGTCTAGGTCAATTTTTTCTGAAAATATTCAATTATATTTACCATGGGCAGTGTTAAAAAGCACTTGATTAAGAGGAACAGATCTTAAAACAGAGGCTGTCAGATACGTTAGGAAGTGATCCTCTTTGGCCACAAGCTCCTCAGGATAATTTTTTTTTTCCTTATTAGTTTATTTAGAATTTATAAGCGTGATCAGTAAAATAGTGAAATCCCAGGAGACAACTGTCCCATGAAACCCTTTCCAAATATCTACCTTTCCTGTGAGTAGAGCAACAAACATACCTTAGGTATGTTGATTTGAACAATCAGACTGGGACAGGCCCACAAAAGGGGCAGATTTTTGCTAATGTTAGCCTTTCTGTAAATATAGACAGGTTGACAACTTCTCAAAGCTAAATTTCCTAAAGCATAATCATGAATTTGCTCTAGCATATGAATAACAATATAGAAGAATCCTGAAATCTTTATGCTAGAAGGAACTTTTACAGCTTATATAATTCCAAACTTTATTTTTAGGATAAATACGATAGTTAAATTTATGTATCAGCTTGATTAGGCTACGGGACACCCATATACCTAACAGAACATTGTTTCTGGGTATTTGTCTAGGGATGTTGTAGGGTCTTTCCAAAAATGATTCGTACTTGAATTTGTGGACTGAGTAAAGAACATCATCCTCATCAATGCAGATAGGTGCTTCATCCATCCTTTGTTGGCCTAAATAGAGGAAAAAGACATCTATTGAGCTGGATCATCTATCCTATCCTGCTCTTGGACATCAGTGATCCTGGTTCTCAGGGATTAGACTCAGACTGTAGCCACATTCCCCCAATACTCCTGGATCCAGGACTTTGGGCATAGACTACAACGATAAAATTGGCTTTCTTGGGCCTCCAGCTTCCAGATAGAACATCATGGAAATTTTCTGCCTCAGTAATCAAATAAGCCAATCCCACATCATAAATCTATTTATATCTATCCCTCAATCCTATTGGATCTGTTTCTCTGTAGAACTCTGGCTTATAAAACAAGGAAGTGAAACCAGAAACCAACTATTAACAGAGCTCAAACAATTACCTAAATTCCTAATTTCCTAATATATTTTTCCAACAGTATTTATATTATTATATTTTTAATTAATAATTGCATACATAAATTCTTCCTTTTGCTTCTACATTGGATATGCTTACATCATCCTTTCTTAGTACACAACTGTCACCACCAGATCCTGCATTTTAAGAACACACTTTGCAAAGAGAATCAATAACTTGAGTTTTCAACAATGCTAATTGCTGAATCAATCAACAGTGAGAAATATAAAAAAGAAATAATGTGATAACTTTATGCTATTTAAACCTACGTAATCTGTGTCCTAAATATTATGTTAACTTTTCTAAACATATATTAACTTTTCCTTACTTGTTTAGAGATGATTTATGTTAGATTTTATCTCTTGAAGAATTGACAAGTTTTGTATTTTTTAAAAAATTTCAATGTACAATAATAATGAGAAGTCAAGTACTAGGTCCCTAGAATTAATAAGAACCATTTCACATATTGTAGCATCTTGTTAATATTTATATTTCTACTCTTTTGATGAAATTCAAGTGCGTAAAATCTTTACTTGGCTGTCATTTGTATTTGATTGAAATGTGAAATATGCAGATTGAGAAAAGGTTGAATTAGGAAATACATTTATCACATTTTCACTTCAGCATGGCAATAAATCTCTCCATTAGATGAAACCAGCCATGTAACTGTCTGCTTCCTTTAGGTGGAAAGATATCATAAAACTTAATCTATTTTGTGAAACCTTCCTGCATGAGACTAAAGTATGCAACAAACCAAAATCAACAAAATGCCTGAACATCACCCATTCAAGCTCAATCACAAAGAAAACATTGCACACTATTACAATTTCTACATACATAGCATATTTCCATGGCATATCTCCATTTCTTAGGGCGCTAATTTTTCCATTTCTCTTCACTATAGCTGTGCACAATTGGCAGCAATATATTCTTAGCCACTTACTTTGACAAGGGAGAAACTAATGAATAAAAAGGTTGACTGGTTTATTGAAGGTCACTTTAGCAGAACTTCAGCCAAAAAAAGAACTGCACTTTTTCCCTCTACTTTAGGCAGTTGCTTGAAATTTAATTTGGGTGTATATACTTCCTATGAAAGCTCAGGTCACAAAAACATTTTAGCTTAAAGTGCTGCAAGACATGCTTTCAGCTTAAGTTTCCCGTCCAGAGAAATCAAATGGGGAAATGGAAGAATAATCCCAGGGACAAGATGGAAGACCCCTAACAGTTGCCATCTTGGCCAAATCACAAGTCAGGTATTAAAAATCAAGATTTATACCCACAATACCTTCCAATAGCATTCCTGTAATACTATAAATATTTCTATTAATATGACAATCAGAACAAAGTTCACAAGTATTAGGATCAAAATTAAAACTATGGTTTATTTTACTCCAAGATCCTTTTTCCAGTAATTAGACTCAATATACCTGGGGACTTCGGGAGACTAAATAAAACCTTCCTCAGGTAAGTCCATGTAAGGATCCACCTTAAAACAAGTTTGCATGTCTACCTGACAACTTCTTCTTCCAAACACCTTCAGTTCTTTTCATGAGGGCTTTTTCTTACTAGGGCTCTTTCTTACTTTGGTTCACAAACGGAAGTGGCAGGATATTAACGTACTGGAGTTCAGCCCAAAGGTAGGTGGTGAAAAAATATCCTACCTTTCTTGCTATTCCAGAGGAAATGGACAATTATTTGTAGTTCTATGAAAATTAATCTTGCATCTGAAGGCTCTTACAGTGACGACAGTCAACATGTAGATGTAACAATATCAGGCCAGAAGTCTTGTGTAAGCCAATAGTTTGATAGCAGTCATATTCTTGACACTTTAAGGAATTATTCCATAAGAAATTTTATTGAAAAGATGGTAATACAAAGACTGTTCACTGTGCAATGTTGGATGTGAGGTTTTAAGCCATTTTAGGTAAAAGAAAAGAAAAGAATAAGGTAGACTTATTCCAAGACTAGAATAATCACTTTCTTGAGAACAATTATCTGATTGGAGACAAGAAGGTATAATGGGAAATAATGAGAGAAATAATAATAATTGAATAGATAAGGAGCCACGGAATCAAATGTTAAAGATTTTACTTTTGATTTGATAATTCTTACATAACAACTATAGGTTCTTGACTGCCTTTTAAGATCAATCTAACACCTTCTTTAGAGAGAAAGGAACCAAATAACCTATTAAATATATTTTCAGGTATTTACTGTGGTATTTTAATAAAGTATCAGAAATATAACAAAATTTAAAAATCTGCCTATATAGCGACTTACTGATTTTCTGTAAATATTACCACTCTAAGAAATAAGAACATTTGTAATAATCTCTGATGATGGTTTGAATTTCTGTGGAATCTGTGGTGATATCCCCTTTATCGTTTTTTATTGCATCAATTTGGTTATTCTCTCTTTTCTTTTTTA
>NW_016107352.1:6915633-6979084 GCF_001604975.1 Cebus imitator | reverse complement strand
GCAGCAAATCACACTGCCAGGTGTGTTCCCATGCAACAATTTTGCATGTTCTTCACATGTACCCCAAAACCTAAAATACAATAAAATAAATAAATGGGGGAAAAAAAAAAGAAATAAGAATATTTATCTTAGTATTACATGATGAAGATTTAAGGTAGCCATAGAAACTGGGTTTATTCTAGAGCAACAATATTACACTGAGTTGATGGATACATTCCGTTGAATAAATAATTGACTCTCAAGGAATATCTCAATATGTAAGAAGGTGAACTAAAAAAACCCCAGAAGGCAGGGCGTGGTGGCTTACACCTGTAGTCCCAGCACTTTGGGAGGCCAAGGCAGGTGGATCACCTGAGATCAGGAGTTTGAGACCAGCCTGGTAAACACGGTGAAATCTCGTCTCTATCAAAATACAAAAATTAGCTGGGCATGACAGTGGGCATCTATAATCTCAACTACTTGGGAGGTTGAGGCAGGAAAATCCCTTGAACCTGGGAGGTGGAGGTTGCAGTTACCTGAGATCGTGCCACTACACTCCAGCCTGGGCGACAGAGACTCCATCTCAAAAACAAACAAACAAACAAAACACAAAAACCAAAAACCAGAAACCAACCAAACAAAAAACCCCATGAAAGTAAGGTAGTTATTCTGCCTATAATGCCAGCAGTGACAGGTTTATTTGTTTCTGGAAGTCATTAGGCTTGAAGATCATTTTAAATGAGAGATAAAACCAAGGGTTTGTGAAGATTTATTATTTAAAACAAATCCAATAGATATATAGATGTTTATGGAAAAGGATTTTTTTAAAATTTGTTTTTAGATTTCATTTAAATTAATGAATAAAATTGTATTTATCATGTACAACACGATGTTTGAAATATATATGCACTGTAGAATGGTTACATCTTTCTAATTAACATATGATATATCTCAAAGCTATCATTTTTTGTAGTGAGAACACTTAAAATCTGCTCTCCTAATATTTGTCAAGAAAGCAATCTCTTGTTATCAACTATAGTCACTATGTTGTACAATAGACCTCTTGAACTTATTCTATCTGACTGAAATTTGGTATCCTTTGATCAGCATCTCTTCAGTCCCCCTACTTTAGCCTCTTGTAACCAATATTCTACTCTATACTTCTCTGAGTTCCATTCTTCAGATTCCATATGAGTGAAATCATGTGGTATTTGTCTTTCTCTGACTGGCTTATTTCATTTAATGTAATGTCCTCCAGGTTCATCCACGTTGTCTCAAATGACAGCAGTTCCTTCTTCTTTGTGGCCGACTAGGATTCCATTGTTTATTTACACCACATATTCTTTATCCATTCATCCATTATTAGACACTTTGGTTGCTTCCATATCTTAACTATTCATTCACACAACAATGACTATGGATGTCCAGATATCCCTTTGAGGTACTGATTTACCTTTTTTTGTTGTTGTTGAGATATATGAAGTACTGAGATTGCTGATCAGTTGGTAGTTCTATTTTAAACTTTTGTAGGAGCCTCCATGTTATTTTTCCATTATGGCTCTACATTCCTAGCAACAGTGTACATAAGTATTCCCTTTTTTCTGAATCCCAATCAACATTTCTCTTTTGTGGTTTTAATAATAACTATTGTGATAGGTGTGAATTAATGTGTCATTGTAGTTTTAATTTGTAATTCCCTGATGATTAGTGAAATTGAGCAATTTTTCCTCAACCTGTTGACCATGGCTATGTCTTTTTTTCAAAAATGTCTATTTGGGTCAGAAATGTCTGTTTGCCCATTTTTATTTTAATTTGATTTAATTTTCAACATTTATTTTAGGTTCAGGGGTTCATGTGCAGGTTTGTAATGTAGATTTGTGATTGTGTGCCGCAAGCGTTTGTTATACACATTATTTCACCACCCATGCAATAAGCGAAGTACCTCATGGGTACTTTATAGATCATGAGCCTCTTTTCCTCCTCCACCCTCAAGTGGGCCCTGGTGTCTGTTGTTTTCTTCTTTATGTCCTGATGTGTTCAATATTTAGCCCCCACTTATAAATAAAAGAGAACCTGAGCTATTTCGTTTCTTGATCCTGTGTTAGTTCACTTAGGATAATGATCTCCAGCTCCACTCATGTTGCTGCAAAGGATGTGATCTTGTTCTTTTTCAAGGCTGCATAAGATTGTATGGTGTATATGTACCGCATATTCTTATCCAGTCTACTGTTAATGGATGTTAAGGTGGATTCGATTATTTTGCTATTATGAATACTGCTGCAATGAGCTTATATGTGCGTGTGTCTTTACGGTAGAATGATTAATACTCCTTCGTGTATATGCCCAACGATGGGACAGCTGGATCATATGATAATTCTGCTTTGAGTCCTTAAGAAATTGCCAAACTTGTTTTCACAGTGGCAAACTAATTTACATTCCCACCATGGCATATAAACATTCCCTTTTCTCCACATCCTTACTAGAATCTTTTATTTTTTGACTTTGTAATAATAGCCATTCTGACTGGTATAAGATGGTATCTCACTGTAGTTTTGATTTGTATTTATCTAATGATTAGTGATGTTGAGCATTTTTTGTATGTTTCTTGGCCACTTGTATGTCTTCTTTTAAAAAAGTGTCTGTTCATATCATTTGCCTACGTTTTAATGGGTGGTATAATATAATTTGGCTATGTTTCCCTACCCAAATTTCATGTCAAATTTTGATTCCAAGTGTTGGAGGTGGGACCTGGTGGAAGTTGATTGGATCGTGGTTATGTTTTCTAATAGTTTAGCACCATCCCCCTAGTGCTGTCTCATGATAGAATTCTCAGGAGGTATAGTTGTTTGAAAGTATGTAGCACCTCCTGCTTTGCGCTCTCTCTCCTGCTAGCCATGTCAAGATGTGCCAGTTTCCCCTTTGCCTTTCATCATGATTGTAAGTTTCCTGAGGCTTCCTCAGAAGCAGAAGCCTACACAACCAACAAAACCATAAGCCAATTAAGCCTCTTTTCCTTATAAATTACACAGTCTCAGGCAGTTCTTTATAGCAGTGCAAAAAAAGACTAATACAGTGGGATAATTTATTTTTTGCTTGTTGAATTGTTTAAATTTCTTACAGATTCTGGACATTAGACCCTTGTTGGATGCTTAGTTTGTAAATATTTACTCCCATTGTATAGGCCATCTGTTAACAGTGTTACTTGTTTCTTTTGCTGTGCAGAAGTTTTTTAGTCTAATTAACTCCCATTTGTTTATTTTGTTGCTTTTGCTTTTTAGATCTCACTAAGAAATTATTTGTCTAAGCAAATGCTCAGAAGATATTTTTTCTAGATTTTCTTCTAGGACTTGTATAGTTTGAGATCTTGCCTTTAAGTCTTTAATTCAACTTGAGCTGTTTTTAGTACATGGTAAGAGGAAGGGACCTACCTTAATTTTTCTGTATATGGTTATCTAGTTTTCCCAGCACCATTTACTGAATATGGTGTCATTTCATTATTATTTATTTTTGCTGAAGTTGCAAAAGATCAGTTGGTTGTAGGTGTGTGGTTCTATTAACATTTCTGGGTTCTGTATTCTATGTTATTGGGCTATATGTCTATTTTTGTACAAATATCTGTTTTTTTTTGGTTTCTATATCCTTGAAGTGTAGTTTAAAGTCAGGTAATGTGATGCCTCTAGATTTATTCTTTTTGCTTAGAATTGTTTGGACTATTCATGTTCTTTCTTGTTTGCATATTAATTTTATAATTGATTTTTTGATTTTGTGAAAAATGACATTGGTGATTTAACAGGAATTGTTGAATCTGTAGATTGCCTTGGGCTATGTGGTTATTTTAACAATATTGCTTTTTCCAATTTATCATTATAGGATGCTTTTGCTATTTCTGTATGTCATCTATATTGTTTTCAGCAATGTTTTGCAGTTCTTCTTGTAGATATCTTTCACTTACATGGTTAAATGTATTCATAGGTATTTTATTTTATTTTATTTTATTTTTGGATGTTGTAAATGGAATCAACATATTGATTTGGTTCTCAGCTTGAAAGTTATTGATGTATAGAAATGCTACTTATTTTTGTGTATTCATTAGGTATCCTGAAACTTTAAGGGAGTTCTAAAGGCCTTTGGAGGAATCTTTGGGGTTTAGTAGCTTTAAAAACATGTAATCAGTGAACAGAGATAATTTGGCTTCCTCTTTTCTTATTTGAATGCCTTTTTATGTCTTTCTCTTGTCTGATTTCCTGGTTAAGACTTCCAGTTCTATGCTGAATAAGAGTGAACTTCCTTGTCTTCTTCCAGTTATTATGGAAAATGCTTTCAATTTTGCCCATTCAATACAATGTGAACTGTGGGCTTGATGTATATGGCTTTTGATATTTTGAGATATGTTCCTTCAATGCCTTGTTTGTTGAGAGTTCTTATCATGAAGTCATGTTGAATTTTATCAAGAGCTTTTTCTGCATCTATTAGATGATCATATGTTTTTTGCTTTGAATTCTGATTATGTGGTGAATTACATTTATTGATTTGTGTATGTTGAACCATCCTTGCATCCCAGGGATAAAGCCTACTTGATCATGGTGAATTAAGTTTTTTTATATGCTACCAGATTTGCTTTGCTAATATTTTGTTGAGGCTATTTGCATTTATATTCATCAGGGATAATTGCCTGTACCTGTCATTTTTTGTTGTAGTCACACTAGATTTTGGTATCAAGATAATACTGGTTTTACAAAATAGGTTAGTAAGGAATTCTTCCTCTTCAACTTTTTAAAATAGTTTCAGGAAGATTGGTACCAGCACTACTTTGTATATCTGGTAGGAGATTTGGCTATGAATCCATCTGGTTACAGGCTTTTTTTGGTTTAAAGATTTTTATTACTGAATTCATTTAATTCTGCTATGATCTTTGTTATTTATTTACTTCTGCTAGCTTTAGGTTTCATTTTTCTTGTTTGTCTAGTTCCATTAGGTGTGACATTAGTTTGTTAATTTGAGACGTTTCTATTTTTCCAGTGTACCCACTTAGTGCTATAAACATTCCTCTCAGGCAGGGTGTGGTGGCTCAAGCCTATAATCCCAGCAATTTGGGAGGCCGAGGAGGGTGGATCACAGGGTCCAGAGATCAAGACCATCCTGGTCAACATGGTGAAACCCCATTTCTACTAAAAATACAAAAATTAGCTGGGCATGGTGGTGCGTGCCCGTAGTCCCAGCTACTTGGGAGGCTGAGGCAGGAGAATTGTTTGAACCAGGAGGCAGAGGTTGTGGTGAGCTGAGATCACGCCATTGCACTCCAGCCTGGGTAACAAGCGAAACTCCGTCTCAAAAAAAAAAAAAAAAAAAAAAAAAAAATTCCTCTCAACATGCTTTTGTTACATCTCAGAGGTTTTTGTATCTTGTATCCCTGTTTTCATTTGTTTCTAATTTTTCTTTCACCTTCATTTTGTTGTTCATGCAAAAGTCTTTCTGGAGCAAGTTGCATGGTTTCTATCTACTCCTGTAGTTTTAAAAGTACCTCTGGATATTAATTTTTAATTTCCTTATACTGTTGTCTGAGAAGATGTTTAATGTGAATTTTATTTTTGTTTTTTGAATTCATTAAAACTTACTTTATGACCAAACATGTGACCAAATTTAGAGAATGTTCTGTGCACAGATGAGAAAAATATATATATTATGGTTGTTTGATGAAGTATTCTTTTTTTTCAGGAACAATGTTAATTTTATTTTATTTTTATTATATTTTAAGCTCTGGGGTACATGTGAAGAATGTGCAGATTTGTTACATAGGGAAACACATGCCATGGTGGTTTACTGCATCTGTCCCCCCGTCACCTACATTTAAGTATTTGTCCTAATGCTATCCCTCCCTCTTCTCCCATCCCCTGCTATTCATCCCCTAGCCCCTCCACTCCCCAACAGGTCTCTGTGTGTGATGTCCCCCTACCTGTATTCATGTGTTCTCATTGTTCAGCACCCACTTATGAGTGAGAACATGTGGTGTCTGGTTTTCTGCTCTTGTGTCAGTTAGCTAAGAATGATGGTTTCCAGCCTCATCCATGTCCCTGTAAAGAACATGAACTCATCCTTTTTATGGCTGCATAGTATTCCATGGTGTATATGTGCCACATTTTCTTTATCTAGTCTATCATTGACAGGTATTTGGGTTGGTTCCAAGTCTTTGCTATTGCAAACAGTGCCTCAATTAATATATGTGGTCATGTGTCTTTATAATAGAATGATTTATAATCCTTTGCATATATATCCAGTAATGGGATTGCTAGGTCAAATGGTATTTCTATTTCTAGATCCTTGAGGAATCGACACACTTTTTTCCACAATGGTTGAACTAATTTACACTCCCACCAACAGTGTAAAAGCGTTTTATTTCTCTATATCCTCTTCAGCATCTGTAGTCTCCAGATTTTTTAATGATTGCCATTCTAACTGGTGCGAGGTGATATCTCAATGCAGTTTGATGGAGTATTCTGTAGATGAGTGTGAGAGTCATTCGGTCAAGAGTCATTTGGTCAATTTAAATCTAGAGTTTCTTTGTTTACTGCCTCTGTAATCTTCCTAGTGTTATCAGTGGGGTGTTTAAGTCCCCACTGTTATTGTATGTCTGTCTACCTCTTTTATAGGTCTAGTAGTACTTGTTTAATAAATATGGGTACTCCAATTTTGGGTGCATATATTTTTAGGATAGTTAAATCTTCTTGTTGAATTGAATGCTTTATTATTATACAATCCCTTCTTTGTCTCTTTTTACTTTTCTTGGTTTAGAGTCTGTGTATCCGATACAAGAACAGTAACCCTTGCTCTTTTGTGTTTTTCATTTGCATAATAAATCTTTCTCCAACTCTTTACTTTGAGCCATAGATGTCATTACATGTGTGATCAATCTTGAAGACATCAGAAGGTTGGGTCTTCTTTTCGTTTCCCAATTTATCACTCTATGCTTTAAGTGAGCATTTTGGCCATTTACGTTCAAGATTAATATTGATATTTAATGTGTTGTTACTGCCATAGTTTTCTTAGCTATTTGCTTTGTAGTCTCAATTGTGTAATTGTTTTATGGGATCTGTGAGCTTTGTAGTTATGTGTGTTTTTATGGTAGCAAATATTTCTCTTATATTTTCATGTTTACAACTCCTTTGAACATTTCTTACAGGACTGATTGGTAGATGAAATTACTTAACAGTTGCTTGTTTGGGAAATACTTTATTTCTTCTTCACTTATGAAGCCTAGTTTAGAAGGATATGAAATACTTGGCTGGTATTGTTTTCTTTAATAAGGCTAAAAATCAGACCCTAATCTCTTCTGGTTTGTAAGGTCTCTGCTGAGAAGTCTGATGTTTGTCTGATTAGATTTCCTTTTTAGGAAAATTCGTGCCTGTTCTCTAGCTGTCTTTAGAAATTCTTCTTTTGCATTGACCTTGGTTAGTCTGATGATTGTATGCCTTGGGGATAGTAATCTTGTGTAGTATTTTGCAGGTGTTCACTAAATCTTTTGTCTCTGAATGTCAACCTCTCTAGCAAGATTAGGCAAATTATTTTCTGAATTATTCCCTTAAATACTTTTTTTTTGAGACAGAGTCTCATTCTGTCACCCAGGGCTGGAGTGCAGTGGCGTGATCGCAGCTCACTGCAAATTCTGCCTCAAGGTTCAAGGGATTCTCCTATCTCAGCCTCCCAAGTAGCTTGGACTATAGTCATGTGCCACCATCCCTGGCTAATATTTTGTATTTTTATTAGAGATGGGGTTTCATCATGTTAGCCAGGATGGTCTCGATCTTCTTACCTTGTGATCTGCCCACCTTGGCCTCCCAAAGTGCTGGGATTACAGGTGTGAGCCACTCCTCCCGGTCTAAATACGTTTTTAAATTTGCTTACTCCCTTTTCTTATCTCTCAGGAATGCCAATAAGACATAAGTTTGTTTGCTTTACATAATCCCTTAAAGGCTTTGTTCATTTTTTTTTTCAATTATTTTTTCTTTATGTTTGTTGGATTGGGTCATTTCAAAAGACTAGTCTTCAAGCTCTGAAATTCTTTCTTCTGCTTGGTCTAGTCTATTGTTAAAGTTTACTACTATATTTTAAATTTCATTTAATGAACTTCAATTTCCAAAATTCTATTTTTTTTCTAAATACAGCTGTCTTGTCTTCCATAACCTTAATAATTTTTCTAGTTTCTTTGTACTGGATTTCAGTACTCTCTTGGATCTTGTTAGGTTTCCTTGCAGACCATAATTTGAATTCTTTATCTGTTATTTCAGACTTTTCGATTTGGCAAGGATCCATTGCAAGAAAGCTAGTGTCATACTTTGGAGATGTCAAGACACTCTTGCTTTTTGTCCTGCTGAAATTCTTGCACTGATTCCTTCTCATCTGAGGGAGCTATTGTTGCTTATTTTTGAATTTGCTATTGTTTGGATGGGACTTTTTAAAAATTATTTTTCCCTCAAGAGTATAGCTGTCATGCATGCTTTGTATAATTGTTTGGCTTTGTTTCTGGCTGCTTTCAGGGAGTTAAGACTCTGCATGGGTTCCCTCGTCATAAATAGCTTCTGCATAGTGGCTCTCTTAGATGGTCCTCGTTATAGTGGTGTATTGAATGTATGAGCTGACACACTTTCTCCTGCAGGGCTGAGGCTGTGGGAATCTCAGGAAGCTTATCTTATGAACTAGCACTAGGCCCTACTAGTAGTAGGATTTTTATTTGATGGTGCAGTTCAGGCTGCAGTCCAGTAGATAATGCTTAAAAGTGAGTGCCAGCTCATCCTCAGGTAGGATGATGTTGGGGTGCAATGAGGTCTCAGGGAAAGGAGCGGGGAGGGTGCAGCAGCTCCTTGTCCTGATTCAGCAGGAATGCTATCCACTTCCCTATCACACTTCTCTCATACGTTTCATGGCCATCAGTTAATAAAGCCTTTGTCCATTGGTTGTCAGCTACAATGCTGCCACAGGCTGTGGATACTCCCCTCTAATGGCTACCACCAAAATGGGCTCAGGGCAAGACCTTTCCTCCCAGTCCAGAGTAGGAAACTGTACTATTTGTCTGTCCTCTGTTACCAGGATGCTGCCATTCTGCATAGGGAGAGGGAGTTGAAGTTCCCTTCATGTAAGCCCAAGCAGTGCAGGCTCACTTTTGGGAGAGATGGGGCACTGTGAAAAGCATGAAAAATCTTTTGCTTAGTGTTCACTCATTGTTCTCCACTAGGAAGAACCACTGCCATGTGTGGAGCTGTTGACAGATGTGGGAGTGGCAGATGACCCCTTCTCCACATCCATTTCCAGGCATCAGTGATGTCCCCTTCAGCAACTGGCACTGTGGAGTGTTTATTTTGTCCCACTGAGGGCTTTGGCTGGCTGTGCTTCACTATCGTTTAAAGGTAGACCATGCTGAAGGTTACATCTGCAGTGGTTCTGTAGCTCCCTGGGGACTCATTGGCCCCCCGTGCTTGTCAGTCATATCACTTATAAGGTATGTTGGTGGGGGATCTGGTTGTGTTGTGATTCAAGAGCAGATAATTCCAGGGTAGGGCAGTGTCCCACCACAGGTGCGACACCAATGTGGTGGTCACTGTCTCAGTTCAGGTCTTGAGAATGAGGGCATACCTGAGACAGCTGACCACCAGGTTCTCTTTCCTCAAGAAGTTCCCAAATTGTCACTGATAGTGCTGTCCTGGGTTACAGGAGCAGAGAGGCTCCCCAACAGTTTGGCAATCAGCTGATGGTCAGAAGGATGAAGGGAGCAGAGAAGCACTCCTACCTACCCTTTCTATGTGGCACCAAGTTCCAAACTCTTGCTTCTTTCTTTTCTGTACCCCAGTTTTTCCCTGTGGGAACTCTGACAGATCTTGGTTCTCTTTTCTGAGTTTTCCATTTGAAACTTGTCCAGTTACCAGTAACTTTTATCTTTTTTTTCTGCGGAGAACTGGAATCTGATGTCCTTAGTTAGTTACCTTGAAAAACGCTTTTTGTTTAGAAAGGTTTTTAAAACATTGACTGAAATATTGGACACATATCAGGAATGATCTGTAAGTCATTACTATGCTTTTACATTGTCAGTCCTCTTATCCATTGATAGAATGATTCTTGAAAATATAAACCAATAGGTTATTTAGAAACTCTTTATTTTAATATAATAGATTATAATGATATATTAAATAATGCTTCTATCATAACTAAAATCTATCTGCCATCGATTGCTATAATGACATCCAATATTTTCCATTTTAAGTCAAATTTTAATTGTAGGAAAAGGAATTACAATGGGATTTTGAAGGTGTTTTTTAAATGAACAAACTAATATAGTCTTAGATAAAATTAAGAATACTGAATCTATCCATCCCATTTCATTTTTATTTTGGGCACAAATCCTTGTGTTAGGCTAATTCCAGGGAAGTGGTGATAGTAATTATTTGTTACTATAGTTTTATTCCTTGCCCTTTTATAATGCATACTACATGAATATATATGTAACTGCCATAAAAATAATAAAGTATATATACCCATCCAAACATAATGGTCTAAAATTGAAAACATCACAGGCAAATTATTGTGCTTAATAGTATCTCAGACAGACAAATACTAAAGCCAAAACTGTTTCTATGATTTTAAAGGTGTCAGAAAGGAGAGGATAATAAAAATTTAGAAAAAAAAAAGTCACAATGGAGTACACTGTTACACTTTAAATATCCCAGATCTGTTTTAGAATATTTTTGTTTTAACTTCATATATGGGTAATTATTAAAATGTAAAATTATCAACATCATAATATAACTCTAATGGTACTAATAAGATCAGTTTATAGATCATGACAGACATAAGACTTAACAAATGATGGTCTATGTAACTATTAGTTGAGTCAAAAATCCAAACTTGCTCCACTATCTTTGAAATAATAAGCTCAATAGATTCCCCCTTATTAAAAAAGAGCTAGAGTATTCTTTACCATCATTGTTATTAGAATATTTATTACTATATATACATTTTTTTTTTGAGACAAGGTCTTTCTCTGTAACCCAGGCTGGAGTACAGTGGCATGATCATAGCTCACTGCAACCTCTACCTCCTCAGCTCAAGTGTTCCTCTCACCTCAGTCTCCTAAGTAGCTGAGACCACAGCTGTGAGTCATCATGCCTAGCTAACTTCATTTTTTGGCCTCACTCTGTTAACCAGATTGGTTTTGAACTCTTGGACTCAAACAATCTTCCTGCACTGGCCTCTCAAAGTGCTGGGATTGCAGGCAAGAGACACTGTGCTCAATCTTACTACAAAAATTTATACCTCATATTATGTACCACTATAAAATAGAGTAATATTTCTTCATCTTGAGGTTTTCATAATTAAAACCATTCATGATTTTCAGAGTCCCAGAGTAAAGCTATAGGACAGACAATGATGCAGAGATATGAGTCTGGCCTGATTGGTACCTTTGTCATTATTTTCAAACGCATGTTCAATTTGGGTTCAATTTTTCTCTTCATATTCCTTGGTACATAATAAAGGAATCTATATGCATTTTTTGCTTACCTATTTATTTTATTTTATAACAATTGTTTTTGATGAAATTGATCAACATTTTACAAAGTAAATGTGCTATGTGTATCAAATAGCCTCAGTATTTTTTAAAGAAATTATACAGAATATTAAAAATACCTATATGTTAATCTTAACAATTAATATTGTAGTTGATACTGGGCAATTTAGTTTCAGCGTTAACCTGTAAATAGACCTTGTTATGTATCTTCCATTCCTCATATATTGAAGACATAGTCATATTAATGGAGGATGTTTAAAATACACAGATTATTCCCTCTGTCATGTTTCTTAGAACATCAAATAGCTCAATAATTCAGGCTTTTACTTTGGCCATCACCATTAAAAATCATGTAGTAATTTGTGATTGCTAATATACCAATTATCTGGTATCATTATCAAACTGCTAGGGGCTATTTCTATGAAGAAGTTTAATAATCTCTTGAAATATCATATCTCACTATGCATACTCCTAGTATTATAGCAGGATGACACCTCTCATTTATATTAAATAATCTTAATAAACTCATTCATTCACTCATTCATATTTATATATATATATATTTTATATGTATGATATATATAATTTATATATATAACATATATATGTTACATATAATATATGTTACATATAACATATATTATATATGTAATATATATGTTACATATACATATAACATATATTGTTACATATAACATATATATGTTGTATATATTATATATGTTATATATATTGTTACATATAACATGTTATATATAACATATATGTCATATATAATTATTTATGACATATATGTTATATATAATTATATATATTAAATATATAATTATATATGATTATATATATTATATATATTATATATATAATTATATATGACATATATGTTATATATATATCATTATATATATTATATAATATACATTTTATATATTATATGATATACATAATATATATTTTATATATTATAAAATATATATAATATATATAATATGCAATATATAGAATATATATTTTGTATATATGTTATATATATAATATATAGATGTGTGTATATATACACATTAATATATAAAAAAATATATATATATATATATATTTTTTTTTTTGCCATAAGCCAGGCATTATCTTAAGTTTGGTAAGGATTAAAAGAAAATATGCATGGTTCTTTGTGTAAAATGAATTGAGAATTCATTTGGATCAGCATCAGTGAGGGCAGAAAACACAACTCATCCAAATGGCTAAGATGCAGAAACCTTGAAAAAATGGCTGCTTAGAGAGGTGTGGCCAGAATTGCACAGACAAGCAAAGGATGGTAAAAGCTGTTGATACTCATTGGCTGAATGAACAAGGAGAAGATGTAAAGTTACCATAAATCAGTCAGAACTGTGACCAAGTAGAGGCGGGATTACATAGCAGGAGTTAGCGATGAGAGAACATAACTCACAGCCAGTGTTAGGATTTTATGAAGAAGCATTTAAAAACCAGTCCTGTATTTTTACTTCTCATTATCTATTGTTGTGGTTTGAGGAAAAGGCACGAAAGCAAAAGCAGTAGGTACAATGGTACTGTAAGTCATGCAGGCATCCAATTTGCCTCTGCATTCTAAAAGTGTTTTTGGCAGATTTTATAAATGCCATTTAGTGAGAAAATTTTGCTGAGCACAACCTGCTTTAGTTTGGTGATTTGGTTTAAATATCAACCTGTTCATGACAGGAAGATCAGATCACATATGTGCATTTTGTTTCATACACATTTAGTTTCTATCAAGTAGTGAGCTTGAAGCTGCCTCTCAATTGGACAATAATTTTTAGCAGACAAGGGCTCCACTTTGCTCTAAAACACTAGTGGTTCCCAAGTGTTTGTTTAATTGAGACTTGGCAGATATGCCATAAAGTGCACCACTGACTGCCTGCTACACACTCCATAAGCAACACTAAGTATACTGGATCATTATGGTCAACTGGCAGGGCTGTTTTTACCACACTATGGATCTTCAGGAGAGCTTCTTTTTCCTCTAAGCCCTTCTCAAATAGTCTTTCATGTTATTCAATAAACTGATTAGAAATTCATCCTCAAGAATGCTTTTACACAGTTGTTGGGAATGTAAATTAGTTCAATCATTGTGGAAGACAGAGTGGCAATTCCTTTAGGGTCTAGAACCAGAAATATCATTAGACTGAACAATCCCATTACTGGTTATATACCAAAAGGAATAAATATTATTCTACTAAAAAGATACATGCACACATGTTTATTGCAGCATTATTTACAATAGCAAATACATGGAACCAACGCAAATGCCCATCAATGATAGACTGGATAAAAGAAATGTGGTACATATACACCATGGAATACTATGCAGCCATAAAAAGGAATGAAAGCATGTCCTTTGCAGGGACATGGATGAAGCTGGAAGCCATCATCCTCAGCAAACTAACACAGGAACAGAAAACCAAACACTGCATGTTCTCACTCATAAGTGGGAGTTGAACATTGAGAACACACGGACACAAGGAGGGGAACAGGGTACACCTGGGCCTCTTGGTGGGTGAGGGTTGAAGGGAGAGAACTTAGAGAATGGGTCAATGGGTGTGTGGTACATGTATACCTATGTAATAAACCTGCATGCTCTGCACATGTATCCCATTCTTTTTAGAAGAAATATAGAAAAATAAATAGCTTGCTTTTCCCATAAAAAGAGAAATTTATTCTCAAATGTGACAAATATTACTTCCAATATTCAAAGAGATATGCTAAGGATTGTGTAATTATTTTTCATGATGAAAGAATGAAGGTGCAGAAACTTGTACTTCATATGAGAAGGAATATCTCAACATGTTCCAGACTATTGAACTCCAAGAAACTACCAACATGGCAGGCTATGAGTTTGCTGTTCAGGCTTATGTCTCTCCATATGGCATGTGTACATTTTATAAAGCCAGCTAGGGATATACAACTTCTTATTCATCAGACATAATTAGCATAATTCTATTCATATAAGGGACTTGCATAATTTTCTGGGGATATCAAGCATTTGTGTTTGCTCTGCGCTATGAAGAGAGGGGAGGTAACAATCTTAAGGCAGGATAGTGAAGGTCTATTGCTCTCATGGCCAGTTGAAGGTAACATTCCTTTGGCTTAAATTTATTAATTACAATTGAGAATATAGTGGCTATATAATGTATCAGCTAAACAAGAATACTTAGAGAGGGAGAGTACTATCAATAATGTTAGTACACTAGGTATAAAATGAGAGTGTCTCAACTTGATTGGGTTGTAAGTTTATCCATAATTCTGACTTACAGGACTTTGTACAGCCCTTCCCTTCAATTCTGATCATTCTCTAGAATTTAGAATTATTTTGTTTATATATTATCTGTTTGACCTCATTATAATATATTTTGATACTAAAATAATAGTTTTTCACCTTCAAGCTGTTTCATATCACAAACATTAGTTGAATTTGCCTTTAAAAATAAAAAAACACTATTTTTAATAATATTTGATTGGCCCACTACTTTCTTTATTTTGCGATTATAGCAGAAATGTGCTAAAACCAAAATTCTATGTATTCAAAAATTCTCAAAATTCAAAAATCCAAAAATTCTCATGTTAGTGATATGCAGATGTTTACACAACACTTTTGTTTCTTTTGCTAAACACCCACTTTTATACTTCCTCAGTTCTTTTAGCTCCCCTGGTACCTCAGTGTACTGCAGCATGTTGGTGGTATTACATGTGGCCTCTGTGTATTTCCCAAGTATTATAGAAACCGTTTCATTTAAATTCAGAGGAAAAATGAATGTAATTTACTTTTGCTTAGTAATAAGGGAACATCTGGCTTCAGCTGGATTCCTATGACAGAGCTTAATAAAACATTTGATGAAATCTTGATTAGGCCACACAAAGCATGATATTTGGGAAACATCAAGTGTGATTTGAGTTTTTATATAACTCTAACCCTAATGTTTCTTGTGCTGAATGAAATAATCAGATTAAATGTATATACACTAATGATGTGTTTGTCATGAAAACAGAGCATACAATTCCTTCATCAATGTGACAGGACAATTCATTTAATTCTTTGCTGATTTCTAGGTATTTTTTGTAATGAAATGCTTCTGAGAGCTCTGATATTTTTGAAATGATTTTTTTTTTGTCTAATTTGTATAGTCCATGGATGACAAGTAAGGTTTTACTCTTGGTGGCTTTGTTTTCCTTTATTTTCAATTTGAGAAGTTTAAAAGACAAATCGATAATTGGATGTTCAGAGATGAAGCCAGTGTATTTCTTGAAAGATTGTAACCTCATTGCTTATGTACCCTTTAAAAGGTAATTTCTTCTCTCACAAAATTAGGACTTTAGTTATAAAGACTATTCTTGCCTTAGATTTTTTTCATTTCTTTGTTTCCCTTTCAATTAAATTCAAAATGAAAGGAGAATCTTTGTGTACATATGTGAGTGCTTATACGTGTATGATACTGTGTGTTAAGTGCAGAGTCGTGTATGAGAGTGAATGAGTATGAATGGATATGAGTTGTAGGGAGAAAGCATAGGCTCACATTAGCTTGATTGAGTGACAGTGATCAGTGGAACTAGTAAGTGTTTAATGAACTCAGGAAACTAATGAGCAATACTGTATATATAGAATACTTTTGTTTCAGTAAGATTTTCTAGATCTTATGCAGGAAGTAGATTCTACTGAATACTATCATAAAATCCAGTGTTTTAAAAGGCAAGGATAGTTATTCTATCACACTTTACATTTAGGTAAATTATAGTTTAGTTAGAGTTTAATAATTATTTTGAAAATAAATTGCACTCATGAAGAATCGATGATAACAGCAGAAAATAGAAGTTCGTGAGATTATCAACTGAGGGGCCGATTCTTTCTAGGATTAATTCCACAATGTATCAAAAATATTTTATGAAACATCTTTATTTCCCAGTGCTTTACATTTTAATAACTTCCTGGAATATTTAAAATTTTATGTAAAAAAACATATAATTCATATAATTCAGTGTCATAAAGTAGGAAAGTGGTAACTAGATTTAAGTGAATCAAGATGCAAGAAAAGTAGAAATAAAGTAGTCCAAATATTAATGCCTAGATTAATAACAAACCGTTTATCAAAGAACATGGTATAATGAAGTATATTCTTCTGTGCATTCTGGATAAAATCCTCTCTGCATGGATGAGAGGTGGACACTCAGACTGAAAAATCAGGAGTGAAAACGAATCATAGGTACACATGGTAATATTTACACAGTGGTTGTAAGCAACATTAAGCTGCTAAACTTTTTATTCTTAATATCTATTTTTAAATACATTTTTAAAATTTTGAATCAGCATTATTCATTTACTACAAAGGCTAACATATTTTTGCATGTAAGGTAAGCTTTACTTTCTCTATTTTCCACTGAAATATCTTATTACTCAAATTTTATTTAATACATGGTAATTTTTTCACTACTATTATATACCAAGTTCTATACAACAATGTGTGTGTGTGTGTGTGTGTGTGTGTGTGTGTGTGTGTGTATAATTTGTGAGCTCTTGATTCTACTCTATTCTTTTTTTTTATATTTCTGCTTATATTCCACAGTAGATTGACAAAATTCTATGGCATATTTTGACATCTAGTAGAACAAGCTACTCTTATTGTTTCTTTATTCAAAAGTGCATTTGCAATTTGTTCATCTTTACACTCTGTGACAGAGACATGCAAGGTGATCCCTTGATAAATCATGACCTCATGTAACTCCTTCCACTTGAATGAGGCTGGAACTTGAGTGAGGGTGAAAGTTGTGATTTGCTTTACCAAATAGAATATGGAAAATGTCATGGGATGTCACTCCCATGATTACATTCTTATATATAAGACTTCATCTCAGTTGACCAGATTGAAAAATTTACTTGTTGGCTTGGAAGAGATAAGCTGCTCTGTTATTTAAAGTCCTGTGAGAGGGCCAGGTGGCAAGGAACTATAAGCATACTTCAGGAGATAAGAGTGGTCTCTAACAGTTAACAAGAAAACTGCCATGGGGATACATTTCGTTTACAACATACATGATCTTGGAACACAAGTCTTCCTCAGGCAAGCCTCCAGATAAGAATGCAGCCCAGTGAATAATGAATTTGGCCTTGCAAGATGCAAAGCAGAGAACTCCAGCAAGCTATAACTAAGCTTTACACAAATTTCCCACCTAAAGAAACTATGAGATAACAAATTTGTGTTGGTTTAAGCCATTAAATTTGTTTTAATGGAAAATTTATACATTCTCAGGATAAATTTTAGAATAAAGTGTTACAGGGTCATAAGTGAAGGCAAACACTAAAATGCCTTGCGGAATAAAAGAAACTCAAAGTATTATGGAAACTTTTCAAGCAGAGTGTCAGAAAGATGAAACATGAAGCCCCTTTTGAGTATATATGGAGAAGTATGCTTGAGGTTTCATGTAGCTGGACACACTGCAATTTTCTGCTCCAGTAAAGAAACTTGCCCTCTGCTTTCCATTTTCATGGCCTTTCCTGTGAGAGCGGCTGTGTATACGTTGGCTGCTTCGCTATTTAGGGGAGTCAAAACCTGCAGTGCAGCAAGACCACAGTAGTGATATAGCATCTGGAGAGAGCGAACACCTAGACCTTCGAAATCCTCCCACTGGGTATCGGGTGAGAGAAGAGAGCCACTGCTGCTGCAAGCCCAGAGACAACCTCTTGAATCATTCAGAAAATAATTCTATTTATCTTCCCATAATGAGAGATCATCAATCATAAGCCTTTCACAAGGGGAATACATTAGCTGTCTTGCCTGTATCTGGAATAAAAAAGGAAGGTTGTTCATTTTTCCATTTGTTTGCCTATTTCCGAAGGTTGGGTTTGTTAATGTTGCAGAAATAATGCATTCTACCTCCTAGGAAGGAATCAAACTCTTTCTTCTGCTTAGAGCATTACACTCTGTAGGGATTCAGGGATTTGCGACTCTGGCGGCATTCTGGTGTTACTGGGAAATTTTGCAAGCAGAAATTCGTAACAATAAGACAGCCATCTGCCATCCTGCAGAAAGGCACCTGGGCCTAAATGCAGCCACATGCACTATGGGTCTGTGTTCTAGGAATGGGATCCTGCTCTCTTATTCTGCCATTCCACATGGCTTCATGAAAGTGGCCTGGAGCAGCATTTAAAAATGTCTGAAATGTCAAGGGAAGAATTGCAGACCAATAGTATGCAAGATACAAGAGCTCATAACACCTGGAGAAAATGAGACAATATGAGGCACTTTGGCTTAGAAAAGAGAAACTCAGAGACCCAGTTAGCCCATGTCAGGCAAAAAGAAGCATTGTTATTCAGCAAGTGGTATTGTTGATTTCTCTATAATTTCTGAAAATGTTTTCAATGGGATTATATAAAATATGTAGATCATCTAGATGTTTAATATTGGCATTGCTACCACAATTATTAACCTGGATATTAACATTGGAATAGATCACATAAAGTTGTCTACATAGGAAATAGAGTACACCTTTGCAATCGCTATATTTTTTCCTGTATCTATTTTGTCAAACGACATATGTGGCATTTGTCACTCAATTTGTTGTTAGAATAGTATCTTTCACCTCTAATTGACCTGCTTTGCTGGGATAACTCTCTAATGGTCCCTCTATCTATACATGTTTATGTTTTTGATGAAGTGGTCCCAAGCTTGACATCCACATTTAATTAAATTCTAATTGGATGTTTCCTTATGTAATAAGGAGATGTAATAAAAGCAGAGATAGAAACTTCAGTTTATTTATGTAATTTGACAAAGTATCCACATCATTAAAACACATCTTATCCAGGAACACAAGAAGCCTTTCCATGTAATAGGTTTTCTTTTATGTCATTCAGTAAAGTTTATAAAACTATATAGGTCTTATACTTTTTTGTTAGCTTTCTCTAGGTACCCTATGGCTTGTGCTGATATTGCAAATAAGTCATTTATGTCAATTTGTTTTTATGCTTGATTATTTTTGTTGTATATGAGGACTCTTGTATTTGCATTTCACTTGTTTGATTAGTTGTTTGGTTGACTTTATGTTCAGCTTCCCTTTATTTTTATCCCATTTATTTTATTAGTGAGGGAATAAAATCTTTTGTGTCAATGGGGAATATTTTGGAAACCCTAGCATGGAAAAAGGCCAACACGGGTACTTCAACTATATCAGGAGGCTATGATCAAAGAATCCGTTAGCTCTTCAACCACATTCCAATACTACTTGCAAGTTCAATAGAAACTAGGAAACAACCACCAGAAAGAGAAAATTAGGTTACTCACGGTCACAAGCCCTCTCCCTACACAGGACTAGGGGTCAAACACTCAGCAAGTCAGAATTACTTGGGGATATAAGCCCAGGCAGCCTTGGCCAACAACCATGGCAACCTTCTTGGGTCCTCTTCCACCCTTCCATGCTGTGAAAGCTTTTATTTTCGTTTGCTAAATAAACTCCATCACTGCTCACTCTCTCAGTCTGCGAACGCCTGTTTGGAGCTGGAACACTCATCATGGGGGTAAGGATCTCTGCTCTATTCTTCTAGCAAGGGAAGCCAAGAACCTGAGCCTGGAGCCCAAGCTGGGTCCTCCTCAGGGCCATCGGTGAACCCTACAACAGCAGATCTGGTTACATTCGGTCTGGATTTTTTTAATATGTTTTCTTACACTAATGATATTAGCAAATAATAATTATTACATATGCAGATAGGTACTCTTATAAAAAAATAAGCATGTTCAGCTACCTTATAAAAAAATAAGCAAAAGAATTTAGGCTAGTTTTCCAGCTCCAAATATAGAGCTCTTTTAAGGGTAAATGCTGTCTCTTAGTAAGATACGTGGGTTTAAAGTCATTTCCTTTTATCAAAATAGCTTCTAATCCAAGGAAACCCCAGTTTTTGTTCAAGACGGACTTGCTTGGGCTATTAAAAATATATAAATAAATAATAAAAATAAAGAGGATTCAATGCCACAGCATTACCAGAGAACTTTTCTCTGAGAGGGAACCTTGGTAGGTCTGTCATTCAACAGTACTATTCCCCAGTCTGAATGAGTCTTTCATTCTCCCTGCCACTGCAGAGGCTGGTTGCTGAAAACTCACAGCTGCGTAACTCTCTAGGAATAAACCACAGCTGAGAAGAAAGGGATTACTTAAAATTTATATTCTTCCCTAGGAAAAACCTGCATCTGAAAGCTGGTCAATGTTTAGGGTGGGACTTAGTTAATTAATACGCTGATCATCATATTGAGATTGTGTCAATATACTGTCTCATAATACTGAGTTTGTGTCAACTGCCCAGAGTGTAGCCATGAACTCAGCCTGAGCCTACAGACTGGCTGACTGCAAAACGTTTGTCCAAGAGGTCCCAACTTGCATACAATGAGCTTTTAGGAAGACCATGGAGTTGTTATAAGCACATGTGACAACTTTGTGTTTTCGATTTTGTATTCTTTTTTAGATTGAATAAATACTGGGTCTTATATCATGGGCATGAAGTATCATGTGCCAATAAACATTCAGGTTGTCAAGATTTTTAACAAACAAAATCGCATTTGAGTCTTCTCCTTCTTTTGCCATTATGTATTTAATAAGATGGTGACCAAAATGGCTTTAATGTTCCCCTCAATTTGAGTAAGCTTCAGAGATTTTCTTCTGACTCTACGCTCCTGACCATTTTTATTTTTAGAGCAGTTATGTTAGAAAACTTGCAATTATAAATTCTTTCTCTAATCCTTTGAGATGTAAATTTTCTCCCAGCTTCATGACAGTTTCAAAGCCCAGAAATGTTTTTCTCAAGGACCTAGGAGTCATCCTTTTGAAATGCAATTATGAGACAGATAACCCCCTTATCTTCCCGTCTCTGCAGGTAGGTAGGAACCTAAATTTCATAAGTTCCAATTAGCCGCTTGTCCCTCTAACAGTTCATTAGGTGGACTAATCACATTGACCAAACTCCCGCACAACACATCTCCCAGGACTTTTCAACAAATTCTCCACAGCACTTAAAAACTTTCTCCTCTTTTGTTTCAGAAAAGTTATTTCAGTCTCTCTCTGTTATTGCAATAGTACTATTTAGGTCCATTTGGTACACTTTTACTTTAACAATATGTGAATTATATCTCAATACAACTGTTATCAAAATATTTTCAAATATTATAAGAAAGTTATTATAAATTATGTTTGATTTTTATGTAGATACATATGTTACCTATGAAAAAGCCTTATGCTAAAATATATTAAAGCCTACTACAAGATTCTGTCAGTTGCTAACATTTATTAAAAACTTGCTTGAATTCTATACTAGATTAATTAAGAAGACAGAAAAATACATTAATAAAATAAATATAAACATAATTGTAAAATTAATATCATCAGAAAATTATATTTGGAATACTATAACAGAACATGGAATTAGGAGAATACTGTAATTTTTAAAAAAATTTAATGCAGTCGGGTACAGTGTCTCATGCCTATAATCCCAGAACTTTGGGAGGCTGAGGTGGTCATATCATGAGGTCAGGAGTTTAAGACCAGCCTGACCAATATGGTGAAACCCCATCTGTACTAAAAATACAAAAAGTAGCTGGGCATGGTGGCAAGCGACTTTAATCCCAGCTAATCAGGAGGCTGAGGCAAGAGAATACCTTGAACCCAGGAGGTGGAGGTCGCAGTGAGCTGAGATCTCACCACCACATTCAAGCCTGGGAAACAGAGTGAGGATCCATGTCCAAAAAATAAATAAATAAATAAATAAAACTCATGTAAAATATTGGAATACTAATAGCGCTCATGAGCCAGAGGTCACAAAACTAGTCAATATGAGGATTAGTGATAGAAAATTTTCTGATAAAGGCTAATATCCAAAATCTACAAGGAACTTAAACAAATTTACAAGAAAAAAAAGCAACCCCATCAAAAAGTGGGTAAACGATATGAACATACACTTCTCAAAAGGAGACATTTATGCAGTCAACAAACATATGAAAAAAATTCATCATCACTGAGATTAGAGAAATGCAAATGAAAACCACAATGAGATACCATCTCATGCCAGTTAAAATGGTGATCATTAAAAATTCAGGAGACAGCAGATGCTTGAGAGGTTGTGGAGAAATAGGAATGCTTTTACACTGTTGGTGGAGTGTAAATTAGTTCAACCATTGTGGAAGACAATGTGGCTATTCCTCAAGGATCTAGAACTAAAAATACTATTTGACCCAGCAATCCCTTTACTGGGTATATACCCAAAGGATTATACATCATTCTATTATAAAGACACATGCACATGTATGTTTATTGCAGCACTGTTCACAGTAGCAAAGACTTGGAACCAACCCAAATGTCCATCGACAATAGATTGGATAAAGAAAATGGCACATATACACCATGAAATACTATGCAGCCATAAAAAAGGATGAGTTCATGTCCTTTGCAGGGACATGGATGAAGCTGGAAACCATCATTCTCAGCAAACTGACACAAGAGCATAAAACCAAACATCACAAGTTCTCACTCATAAGTGGGTGTTGAAGAATGAGGATATATGGACACAGAGAGGGGAACATCACACACTGGGGACTATCAGGGGATGGGGAACTAGGGGAGGTATAGCAGGAGAGTGGAGGGTAGGGGAAGGATAGCATTAGGAGAAATACCTGATGTAGATGACAGGGTGATAGATGCAGCAAACCACCATGACACATGTATACCTACATAACAAACCTTCACGTTCTGCACATATACCCCAGAACTTAAAGTATAGTAATAATAAAAAGGAGGAAAGTTTTCTAAAGGAGGTTAGTTTTATTAATAAGTTGAGAATTTCTAAGAAGATAATTTCTAGGTGTCTTTGTTCTTGTAGACACTAACATCAAAATTCCCATCTTACTATTCTTCCAGCTGTTCTGTCTCATTTCTACTCACCAGCCTCCCACCCAATGCACACCAACCGAATTCGTTCTTTAATGGACTCTCAATCTTAGTCCCAATACACAGTTTTCCTAGTCAGACTGTCAATCCTTCCAGGTGACAGCTCACTCAGAATAAAGTAACTCATTTTATGTTATCTCTCTGTTTTTTGAAGGGTAATCTGATTCATCAAGGCAAAATGTGAACTATGCAGTGATATTGGGGACTTCATAAGATCAGTGGGTACCTCACTCTGTAAAAAATATAATATTCTTATACAAAGACTTAGAAAATCTTCTGTCAACACTAATGTAAGCATTGGCTAAGGCAGCGCTAATCAAAATATGCATAATTTGCTAAAAAGAATGCATTCTTACCCGTACCCCCAGCTCATAAAAAGTCCACTAACCAAAACTTGATGATATCAGAAAGTATTCTTGAGGGAATGTAAACATTAATTATTATTATTAATATTATTTTGAGACAAGGTCTTGCTGTTTCGCCCAGGCTGGAGTGCAGTGGCTTGATCTTGACTTACTGCAACCTCCACTTCCAGGGTTCAAACAATTCTCTTGCCTCAGCCTCTGAGTAGCTGGGATTACAGGTGCATGCCACCATGCTCAGCTACGTTTAGTACAGATGGGATTTCACCATTTTGGCCAGGCCGGTCTTGAACTACTGACCTCAGGTGATCCACCCGCCTTGGACTCCCAAAGTGCTGGGATTACAAGCATGAGCCACAGCTCCCGGCCTGTATTCATTAACATTCTTAAATGTAGATTGTAGAGTAAAACTTAGAATCACTTAGTTTAACACTTATATAAAGTGAAGACACTGATAATGTAACCCTGAGCAAGTCAATTTTCCACTTTTGCAGCAGTTTTATTATCTATGAATAGAGGGACAATGCCTATTTTACATATTTTATTACAACCAATATATGTATGGGATTAATTCTGATTAATATGACATCTCTGACCATAACCATGGGATTGAGGCACACGATTACAGCAGCGTTCCTTAGTACCTTAGGCATGTGAGATGTTGCTTTGGAATATTGCCGTTCTCCTCAAATTTTTTGTTTGTCAAACATATAGAAAATTATAAAGTAGATTCAGTATTTGTAAGTGATGAGAAGAAAATGATAGATTAAGAAGTAGGAAGTATGTAGAATTAAAGGTTCTCTGATCTGGAAACCATAATTGTCAGCAAACTGACACAGAATAGAAAATCAACCACCACATGTTCTCACTCATAGGTGGGTGTTAAACAATGAGAACACATGGGCATAGGGAGGGGGGCATCACACACTGGGGTCTATTAGTGGGGAGCCAAGGGAGGGACCGTGGGAGGAGGGATGGGGAGGTCAGGAAGGGATAACAAGGGGAGAAATGCCAGATGTAGGTGACGGGCGGATGGAGGCAGCAAGCCACATTGCCATGTGTGTGCCTATGCAACAATCCTGCTTGATCTGCACATGTACCCCAGAACCTAAAGTACAAAAAAAAAAAGTCTGTATTCTAAGAGGATAAGACAATAACAAGACTCTGCATAAGAAAAAGGGTCGTGGCAATGTCATTGTTATCAGTGCAGACTCACCTAAGGTGGGCTTTAGGTGACTACAGTAGTCAGACACATCTTCCTTGTCATAGGGATTGTAGCAAGCCCAAGGGAAAATCAGAAAAAGAATGTATATTTTTATTTTAATCAAGGTTTTCTTTATGGCACAGAAATTAGATCTTTTGAGAATCACCAAAATCCTTAAAGTGTATCTTAACCATAAGCACAAAGACTACATTAAATGTATAACATCTATAAAAAATTTTTCAACAGTAAGTTGCCAGATCCTTCATGATTAATTTGAATAAAATTTATACTCATTATACTCAGAAAAATAATCTTCAAAATGAAGATACGTTTTGTTGTTCTAATTTTCTCAACTCTACCACTTCTCACAACCTAAATCTGCTTCAAAGTAGCATGCCTCATCAAAAGGTCTGAATATTATATTAAAACAGATATAAACTTACAAAGGCAAGAAAGAGACACCATAGCCCAGCAGTTTTCTTAAATCTTTGGGAATTACTAAGGGTTCCCAATCATACCTATACCTTCTCTCGTTTGAGGGGATTTTTTGTTTTGTTTTTTGACAGAATGTATTAGAAGCAGAATATATGCACATCTAATAAAAACCGTTTTGTCTCAATTGTGTTTATGTTCTTTCTTACTGTTGAAGCCCAGATTCCTGGCTTTTTTCCTGGTAGAAAAAAACAAAAACAAAAACAACAACAACAAAAAAACGGAATAAACAATACACTCTCCTCATTCTATCAATTGCATTTCAGTAATTAATTAATTTAAGTTGTGAATGTTTTGCGACTGTTATCAGTGCCATTGCCTTCACAATTATGAAATGAGGCAGCAGCAGTCAACTAATTATCTGAGTTCCAAGTCATGATTTTAGTAGCTAGTTTTGATTTCCTTTATTTAAAGAGCTCTTCCTGCTCCCATATTTAAGGATTAAAATTAATTATTCACATCTGATAAAGGAAAGTAAGATAAACACTCTGTATATCATTGAATGTTACTGTAGTTTGAAAGCCTTTTATTGCTTTTGAATTATTACCATTTTGCACTTTGAAGCAAAAATAGGGTATGAGAGTGATTATAGCAGAATTTTATTCCATTTTGAAGAAATGTGAGCATAATGCTGTTAAAACCAATAGGTATGCTACACCTTTGTAAAGGCTATCTGGAGCATAATTAATAGAAATAATTTTGAGTGTGCTTTTGCAAGTTGTCTCAATGTCTTGTGAACTTTTGAGACTGCCACAATTCCCTTTTCCAATTTGTTTACTGTAAAATGATTAGAAATTCCACATGAAAACCTTGCTCTAATCTTAGTTTTTATGCTGAAAACCCAACTGGTAGAAAATAGAAAGCAAGATATTCTACTTTTCTGTGCATAGTTATACACACATACACGAGTACATGCACACACGTGTTTATCATGTTAAAAATCATCTCATAATTACAATCATCCCTCAGTCTGTAGGGGATTGGTTCTAGGACCCCCCATGAATACCACAAATCTGCATGTGTGCAAGTCCCTTACATCATATTTTCATATAACCAATGCACATAGCCCCATATACTTTAAATCATCCCTAGATTACAGATAATGTCTAATATGCTGTAAATGCTATGTGAATAATTATTGTACTATTATGGAGTTGTTATAACCATTGACTTTAATTTGTATTTTTTAATGACTGTGTTGTTATTTTTATTGTTTGGTTTCTGAATATTCATTATTAGAGTTTGGTTGAATTTTTGAACGTAGAAGATGTGGATACAGAGAGCTGACAGTGTGGTTTTTAAACAGAAAAAATATATATTTGTGGATATTTATGTAATGATGCCTGAATTAAACAAGAACAGAACATTTAAAATACAATTCCAAGGTAATTTTATCCAATATTTGGGAATAAGATAGATATGATTTTTAAAATAACTTTAAACACTTTTAGACTAAAATTCTCTAGTTATTTTCAGTTTTGACTCCCAAATTATATATATGAAAACAATCAAAACATTGTATACCACAGTGTCCCCAACTTGAATAGCCTTTTGAAGCCTGAACGCAAATAATCTGCAATGCTCAAGATTAAAGTAAACTCAAAGTTTGGATTCTGAATTCAACTAGGATATAGAATGTTGTAAGAGATCATCACTCTTACCTTAATAATGGGAAGGTCAATTCATTAAATTATAAAGTTCATAAGTATGTTTTAAACCATGAGACACCTAAAAAAAAAAAAAAGAAAGAAAGAAACATAAATGGAAGGGTAGATACTACTTTGTCAACATATGTTTTCATTGCTCTTGGGTGTATGCCTAGGAATGGAATTTGTAAGTCATATAGAATGTATATGTTTAATTTTTTAAAGGAATTTTTTCTACTATTTTTCTTTGACATGAAATAATTACATACATTTATGAGGTACAAAGTGATATTTTGCTACATATCAATCTGACTTAAATACATAGAACACTATAATCAGCAACTGCAAAATATACCATGTTCAAATCACCATGGAACACTCATCAAGATGGGTCATATATATATTGAGCCATAAAACAAGTCTTAATAATTTTCAAAGTACTGATATTCTAGAGAGCATATTGTCTGATGAAAATAGTATTAAAATAAAAATGAATAACAAAATTACATTAGGAAAAAATCTCTGGAAATTAGGCAACAAAATTCTAAATCTATGAATAAAATAGAATGAAGGTGAGTAATAAAATTACTCATATATATTTTGACCTAAATTAAAATTCAAGCACAATATACAAGATACATGGGATACAGATAGCACAGTGCTTAGAATGAAACTAATAGCTTTATATTGTGTGATGGGGTAGAATAATGGCTGCTTATAAATAGACATGTCCTAAACCCTGAGAGTTGTAAATATGTCACTTTACATGGCAAAAGAGACTTTTGCAGGAGAGAAGCAAGGACATAGTAAGGGAGAAAATGTAACTATGGAAGCAGAGCTTGGAATAAAGTCAATGCTGGCTGTGACTCACAAGCCCCAGAAAGTGAGTGGCCTCTAATGGTCTGAAAAAGGAAAAGAAACAGATTTCCTTGTAGATCTTTCAGAAGGAAATACAACCCTCCAGGTAACTTGATTTTAGCACAGTGAAACGATGTGACCTTCAGTTTTTCCTATCGTTTCCTCTGGAATTATAGGATAATAAATTTATATTGCTTTAAGTCACTCAATTAATGGTAATTTTTACAGAAGGAATAGAAAACTATTAGAACAATGAATGATGCAGAAACATTTAATCTCCTATCTAAATACATGAGAAAAAGAACAAATTAAACTCAAATAAAATAAATAAATATAAGAATAGAAATTAGTTATATGTAAAATGGAAAGACAATATACATACAAGTAAAAAATTTACCCTTTGAACAGAACAGTAAAATTCTAGAAAGACTGACCCAGAGAAAAAAAGAGAGAGAGAAAGAAAAAAATGACCAATATTCTGAAGGCAAGAGGGAGAAGGGAGAGTCGCTACAGAGCCTACATATATAAAAAATATAATAATAAATATATTACAAACTACTTTATACTGATATGTTAGAAAATGTACACAAGATGGACTACTTTGTAGAACACAAGTTATCAAAACTGACATAACACAAAATAGATAATTTTTAGAGTCCTATATCTATTAAATTAAACTTGTAATGAAAACCTGCCAACACCCAAAAGTTTTATTGGTGAATTATATAAAATATTTAAGAATAAAATAATAATATTATGAAACTGTTTTAAGAAGATAGAGGAAGATAAAATACTTTTAAATTATTTAAATTAGGATTTTACAACACATTATAAACATAACTGAAAATATCCTTAATTTAACGTTAGCAAAGTAAACTGAACGGACAATGAATCATGATCAAGAAGTCATGAAATGCAAGTTTGCTTTAAACTGAAAATCAATCAATGTCATATATCACATCAACAGAATAAAGAAAAAAAATGCCACCATCTTATTAGATATAGAAAATACATTTGATAAAATTCAAAACCAATTGATAAATTAAAAAAAAAATCCTGAGGATGTAAGAAAATTTCTCAATACATTAAATTTTATTTATGAATTTCTACAGGGAATCTCATACTTAATGATGAAACACTGCATGCTGTTTCACTGTGATCAAGATAAGGGAGAATGCTTACTTTCACCAGCTCTCTTGACAGGGCATTAATTCATGCCAAAGAAATAAATGGCATAAAGATTGAAGGAAAAAGTAAAATCTTGGTTGTTATCTGATTAAATAACTGTGTATGCAGAAAATTCTATGTTTTTTATTAAAAAATCCACTGACAAATGAAAATTTAGAAAATTTTATTATATATTGTCAATATGCAAAAATCCTTTCAATTTATACATATTAGCAATGCTATGTGGAAATAAAATAATATCATTGACAATAGGATCAAATTCATCAAATAACTAGAGTATCTATTTAACAAAACATGAGGAAATTTTCTATACCGATAACAAAAAAACAGTTCTGAAATCAATTAAGATCTAAAGAGAAGGATATACCTCATGCACTGACTCAAAATCTTTAAGATTTATTTATGGTTAGCATACACTACATACACATATTTTGAATCACCATATCATTTGCTTTAAATATATTCAGTCTGTCAAATATATTTAAAATTCATTTCTGATTTTAAAAACTTAATTAAAATGCCAGCAGGGAGGGGTGTGTGTGTGTGTGTGTGTGTGTGTGTGTGTGTGTGTGTGTGTGAATATTGGACAGCTTCAAGTTGATTAAAATTTATATGGAAATGCAAAGGACATAGGACAGCCAAGACACTCCAGAAAAAGAATAAAGTAGGATTTACTAGGTTTCAAAACTTACTATAAATCTACAATAATAAAAAGAGTTTGGTATTGCCCTAGACAAAGATCAGTGCAACTGAATAGAGAATCCTGAAATAGACCAGCTGATAAAAGAACAAATAATGTTTGATCTATGTACTGAGACAATTTTGTAAGCAAAGTCTTCCTAACAAAGGGCTCTGAAAACCTTGATATTTACATCTAATAAAGAGACTCTTAATTCTCATATCACTTTTTTGCAAAAATTAATTCATAATGAATAATGGCCCTAATGTAAATGCTGAAATTATTAAACCTTCAGTATAAAATATAGAAAAAAATATTTTCATGACAAGTATTTTCTGACAAGAGATATAAGAACACTAACAATAAAATTAAAACAATAGTTTTGAACTTCTTCAAAATTAAACATTTCTGCTCATTAAAATATACATTAGAAAAATTACATATTAATATATCATATTATGTGTACAAATGGATATAGAGAAAAATGCCATAAAATTATCTCTAGACATATATGACAAAGGAGTCATATTCAGGGCATACAAATATCTCCCACAAATCAATAATGAGAATAAAATAACATTCAATAATAATGGACATAAAATTTGTATAGAAACTTCAAGATAATGCAGAAAAAGACAAATACAGCAAAATTTGATCAACATCTTTAGTTCTCAAAAAAGTACAAGATAAAGTGAGACCAAAAGAAAATTTTACAGTCACCAGAGCAGCTAAAATAATGAGAAAAAAACCCCGAAATTATCAAATATTAGTGAAGATGTGGAACAACCAAACGCATTATAACTTATGTTATAGTGTAAAATGGTACAACCACTTTGAAAAACTGCTAGTTTATATAAAGCAAAACATGAACCTGCTATATACCCCTGCAAGTCATATTATAGACACTGTATTTATCTACAAACTAGAATCAAAACAAATATTTGACCACCAATAGGAGAATGTCATATTTATACAATGAAGTTAAATTCAGCAATAAAAGGTATAAACTGCTAATATATAAAATAACATTGATGAATCTCAAAAACATTATGTTATAAAAGCAAGCAAAAAAAAAGGAAAATCTTCTTTTTGTATATAAGGTATAGTAAACACACAAAATTAAGCTATAAATACATAAACTCAAATGTGGCTGCTTCCTAAAAATACAGCATTGACTAGAAAACACCAGAAGATTTTTCTGGTGTAATAGAAATAGTATATATTTTGTTTGGGGGTGGTGGTTACTCAGATGTATAAAAGGTCATAATTCATCCAACTGAATACATTAGATTATTGCTTTCTATTGTATATTAATTGTTCTTCACGAGTAATGATACACAAAAAATGAAGGCAAAGTTAACTGCCAAGAGAGGCAATGAAGTGAAATGAAATAAGAAGGAAACTCTGGTTTTCAAATCCAAAGATTAGATGGTCAAATTGTGGTATCTTTCTGGATTCTAGTTTTCTTATCATAAATGGGAATGATAGTTTCAAAATTACTGTATTGCTCTGAGGACTACATAAATAACATAATGAAGTGCTATGAATCTATGATGTGCTAATGAATCTGCACATAGCAGATTCCCTACAAATTTATTCACTGTCCACTGTTAATCTCATATGTCTCAGTGACTGTAAAATACATCCTAGAAGAACATAGCTTTATTAAAACAGTTTATAACGGAAGTACATTATGAAAACTATAATTTTTTTCTTCTCTAGTTCACCTGGGAAATGAGACAGTGCATTAACCAGGTGTTACTGAACCAGGTGTTTTTTTCCTCACTCCCTGTCTTCCTTTTCTGCCTCTGCTTCTCTTCCCATTTCTCCTCCCCAACCTCCTTCTTTCCCCTCTCATTCCACCAGTAGCCACTTATTTTAAACTAACACTTTTATAAATAAGTGACTATATAAATAGATTCATTTGCAATCAGGTATCACAGAGAATGCTGCCAATAATAGAAGAAGCAGAATTTGAATTAAGAAGAGAAATAAAGGGATTTCACCTAAAGAAAACAAAATTCATCTAAATTGAGTAAGTAAATAGCTTATATCCTAAAAATTTCCTGGATGACTTTATTAGACTCCCCATTCTATCCTAAACGTAGAAAGAACATAGAGAGAAAAGTTCTTAAAAAGCAGAGAAAGACATAATTTCTGCTTATCATAACTCTTTTTCTTTCTTTTTTATTATGATTTTTTTTTGACAGTCTCACTCTGTTGCCCAGGCTGGAGTACAGTGATGCGATCTTGGCTCACTGCAAACTTCACATCCCGGGTTCAAGAAATTTTCCTGCCTCAGCCTCCTGAGTATCTGCAATTATAGGCACTTGCCACCACACCTGGCTAATTTTTGTATTTTTGGTAGTGACAGGTTTCACCATGTTGTCCAGGCTGGTCTCAAACTCCTGACCTCATGATCCACCCACCACGGCCTCCCAAACTGCTGGGATTACAGGCATGAGCCACTGAGCTGGGCCTGCTCATCATATCTTTGAAGAAAAGAAAAGGTTGATTTTTTTCAGAGTAATTAAAACCAGTCATCTTCATTTTGAAACCTGCAAAGTTACTAAAGTGTATTCCGAAGCAATCAATTTGCAATAATCTAGATGAAGACAATGTACTGAGTTTGAATTTATGAAAATTTAATCACACAGACAGATTTTGTCTTTAATTGAGTAACCAGCCACAGGAATCAGTAACTGGTCACAGATCTTAGCATGTTTACATAAGTGCATATCTGGCTAAAGTACATGAACATGGTCATTTCTAGCAAGTTGGCGGTAGGTGTGTAATGGTCGATGGGCATATTAATTCATGCCCCAACATGTTTACTTTTCAGTCATTATCAGTACCTATCATTGTCATATAGCAATGTTTTAGAAAAATATATGCTTAAAATATTAGGGATTGTGAATAATAGCAGATGTGCAATGGCTTGAGATTGGCAGTGGACACAAACAGACAAATATTGCTGACTCCTTTTAGAACTTGCATACTCATGATCAGAGAAAGCAGTTGAAAAAAGCAGGCTTTCCTTAAGATGGAAAGAAGGGAAGTGATGCTATTGGGGAAAGAGAGCTTTCAGTTAGAAGGCAGAAGTTCAATATTCAAGTAACTTAATATGCCATATAATTGGTTCCACAGATATTTCTCAAAAGCAGACATTTATCTGGCCAACGAACATATGCAAAAAAGCTCATCACTGGACATTAGAGAAATGCAAATCAAAACCACAATGAGATACCATCTTACTCCAGTTAGAATGGTAATCATTAAAAAGTCAGTAAACAACAGATGCTGGAGAGGGTGTGGAGAAATAGGAACACTTTTACACTGTCGGTGGGAGTGTAAATTAGCTCAACCACTGTGGAAGACACTGTGGTGACTCCTCAAGGATCTAGAGCTAGAAATACCTTTTGACCCAGCAGTCCCATTATAATCCTTTGGGTATATACTCAAAGGATTATAAATTATTCTACTATAAAGACACATGCACACATATGTTTATTGTGGCACTGTTCACCATAGCAAAGACTTGGAGCCAAACCAAATGCCCATCAATGACAGACTGGATAAAGAAAATGTGGCACATATACACCATGGAATACTATGCAGCCATAAAAAAGGATGAATTCATGTCCTTTGCAGGTACATGGATGAAGCTGGAAACCATCATTCTCAGCAAACTAACACAAGAACAGAAAACCAAACACCGCACGATCTCACTCACGAGTAGGAGTTAAACAAGAACACATGGACCCAGGGAGGGGAACAACACACCAGGGCCTTTTAGGGGCTGAGGGCCTGGGGGAAGGATGGCATTAGGAGAAATACCTAATGTAGATGGCGGGTTGATGGGTGCAACAAACCACCATGGCACGCGTATACCTATGTTAACAAACCTGCTTGTTCTGCACATGTACCCCAGAACTTAAATTATAATAAAAAAAAAAAAGAAGAAGAAATTGGTTCCAGAGGCTAACAAATACTGCTAAGGGGAAGAATAATAGGTTGGTGATTCTTCTAAAAAGGAGTAAAACTACCATACTGGGATAAAAATAAAAGTACAAGAGTTTTATTCATGTAAAAAGAACAAGAAAATCAGTTGCTTCATCAAAGAAGACCTAACGATTTTAAGAAAATCTAAGTCAAAAAGTCTTTTGTTATGGATTGTCTCCCATACTTTAATTTCTATTAATGCATGAATAACCCAGTGTGCTTGTAAAAATGACAGGTTTCTTGGTGCTACCTCAGTTTTACTGCTTCAAACATCTGAAAAAGAGGCATTTTAAAACAAAACAAGTTTCATAGTTTATTTCTAATAAACCAATGTGCATAGAGACTATAATTAGTCTGAGGTAGGCAGTAATGAGTTTCTAATAGTAAAAGTATGGGGCAGCTGAACATAAAAAATATAGCCAGGTTTAAGGAGGTAACGTGACTTTGAATGCTAGCGTATTTTGCCTTCTACCACAATACCAAATACAGTATACTGTGACTTCATGAATCGTGGAGGGATTCCCACAAGTTAATCACACTACTGGGAATGTTAAATGTAGTTTTAGTAACTATTGGATCTTCCATAGCAAACCAACATAATAAAGAGTCAGTCTCAAATCAACCTTGCTTATGAAAATTGGAGGCCACGAATGCATTATGAAGAAATTGTCCTACATGATAATACATTAGGCAAATATGTCTGAATGTTTTCCCTCATAAGATGTAGTGGTATATTAATTCTTGTGTTTAGCATGTAGACCAGAAAAGAATGTTGGTGGTATACATGCAACTATTCTAATTATATGTTTCTCCTTATTAGTATATATAGCATGGACTTATCACAAACCATGCAAAACCAAAACAACAACAACCCAAATCTTCATAACATTTGCCCAGCAAAAAATACACTCACACAGACATCTGTTTATACACATCATGATTCTCTATATCTTATAGGAGCCCAGATGCTTCTAAAATTATATGCTGAATTACAGGTGAAAGAACAGCTGTCACCAAAAGAAAAATAATGGGCTTGCACGTTTATAGAACAGAAGCTGACATGAACTTTTCTGAAGAACTGAAAATGTCCAGCAGACTTTCTAATTAAAATTTTTTGCTTGTCTTTGCACTTCTATGTTCCAAAAAGAACAAATACAGTTAAGAACTGAAATTGTGTAATCCACTCTTGGCAAGATTTACAACCAGTTTTGAAGACCTTGGAGGCTCACATACTTCAGCCAAACAAGAATATTAAAACTTTGAAGACTGTTCTCAGCTTTCAGATCTGGTTATTAGTAAGTGGAGCACTGATGGATCTAAGTAATTATCACATATGGATATCATTTATCTGTTCTAATCTAAGTTTAAGCAAGCTTTCAAAAAGATAATTGTGTGTTCTGATCAGACATTGGCATCAATTCAACCCAGATATCAACACAGACACAGACATCAATTTCAGGTAAACAATTCAAGAACCATAGCTTGTGGGTGGAAATATGAGTCTAGAAAATTAAAACAAGAAATTGAGGTTATATCAAGAAACATGTGTGTCCATGCAGTTCTTCTCCTAGGGTGCCTTTTGTACCTTTATTTGGATTATCTAAAACAACCCCAGAGCTGTTCCTACTTGCAGTCCTAGCAACTCAAAAGAAAAGAACATTGGAAATACCACTTGTCCTCTAGCATTAGAATAGTCCCATGTGGTGCTGCCTTTTGATTTGATAGAGCAGAGATTCAAAACCATTTCAACTTGTCTCCAGATCTTATTAACCAGTTTCCACACTGCCTCTGAGGTAGATATTAATATTTATGGATTAAACAAATTTGAAGAATAAACAATACACACATGAATGTCTTATTTGTAAAGAATCTCAAAGTATCAGTTACTGGCAAGTGGTAATAAATTGGACATTTACTCTCTCCATTATCCTCAGTTTCTTCATGGAGATTAACTGTTTGTGATATTTGAAAAGAAAGAACATATGACATATAGAACAGAGTCATTGAAATAGTCTATTTTACACTATAGTAACAGATGACTTAAATTAATTGCCTCTTTGTCAAGGTAATTCTATTTCCAACAGTCTATATGGAGAAACAAGATATATGCTGGAAAACATTCATGCATATTTTCATTCTATTTTTTAAATTTACAATTGCAAACAAGAAAAATAACTGACAGTTTTCCAGAATCAATGCCAGGACTAAAAAGAAGAAAAACAACTGAAAACAATCTAAATATCCAAATAATATATTTCCATAAATGAAATAAACATCATGGAAATATTGTTGCCATAAGAATTAGATTTTTAAATAATTTTAAATGAGGAAATAATTTTATTTATAATAACCACATATTTCTGCCTTCTACAGAAGAATGTATAATGGTGTTAACTGTTGCCACAATTTGAGATCAAAGCATGTTCCTGAATTACTTCCTAAATTCATAATTGTTCCATGGATAGCCTATAGTTTTTCCTAAGTAGTTTGATACTGTGCAGAACTAAAAAATGACAATCTTACAGCCTTTTTCATGGATTAAAATGGTGGTAGAGAATAAGTGATCTTCTATTTTTAAAAAATATTGCAACACCTAGCAATGCCCTAAAGATAGTAATCAGATTAGCCTTCAGAATCTATTAATTTAAGAAGACAAATCCAAGTTTATCATTTTAGATACAGTTTGTCTACTGAATAAAAATGTGCATCTTTAGCCTTTCTATATATTCAAAATTTTGTTTGTGGGGTTGGCTATTTTGGAATTTATAATTCGGGAACACTCAACACTTAACAGTAAGAAACAAAGAATAGAAATAAATAAATCATAGGTACATGGATAAATAAATATCAAAAAGACTTGAATGGGCACTTAACCAAATAAGATAGATGGATGGTAAATAAACACATGGAAATATGTCAAACATCTTCAGCCTTCAGGGAAACACAAAATCACAATGAGATGTGACTATATATCTAATACAGTGTTTAAAAAACAATATAACATTACCAGTGGCACATGTTGACAAGAATGAAAAGCAACCAAAACTAGCAAAAACTTTCATATATTGCTAATGGAAATAAAAAACAGTAGAGCAAATGCTGAAAATATTTGAGCATTTTCTTAAAAAGTTAAAGATTCACTTATCAGAAAATAGCAATGGCACTCCTAGATGTTTACTCTGAAAAGTTCCAAAGTTATGTTCACAAAACATCCCATATGTACTTGAATGTTTATAGCCATTCTAATTTTAAAATTGCCAAAAAGCTGTAAAGAATGTAAACGTTCTTCAACAGGTCCTGCAACATGTTCTTCAACAGGATATGGTACATTCATGGAACAGAATATTACTAAGCAGTAAAAAAGAATAAATGATCAATAACACCAAACAATGTTGATGGATATCAAAGATATTTTGCTGAGAGAAAGAAGACAGTTTAAAAAATTACATACTATATATATATATATGGAGAAAGCAAAACAATAGCAACAGAGAACAGATCAGTGGTTACTAGGGGTGGAAGGATGGAAGAAAGCTGTCACTTCAAGGGAACAGCACAAGTGAGCTTTTGAAATGATAGAATTATTCTATGTTCTATTTGTGGTTGTGGTTATATTGATCTATACATGTGCTAAAACTGATAGAACTTTACATCCTTCAAAAGCCTCAATGTACATTATTATAATCGTACACATAAATTTATATTTTTAAATTGACTAAAAATCAAACAAATTTGTACATGCAATGTATTTTGATATATGTATTTACATTGTGGAAAAGCTAAATTAAGATAATTAATTCAAAATGTATTCATTTACAAAAAGTTTGTATTTCAGTCTAACACCCAGACTTCGAAGCTTATAATAAAGAAGACTAAAGAAAGATAAAAAAGTTTTTTTTTAAAAAAAAACATTTATGAAAGTAATAGAGATCCAAAAGTAATATATGAAAAACAAAAATTATTTTGATGGACCTTTATATAGTTCTTTATTAAAGGAAATATAAGTGTTCCAATTGGAGAATATTAGTAATTAACTCTTATCCAGTCTATAATGGGAGAATATTTATAGTTTTTAAAACTCAATTATATTTTATAAACATATATTTAAAATACATATATTACATTAGTTTTTAATTTTAAAAATTAGAGTTACTACATGGAATTTTAAAATATTCTCACTTCGCCACTTGATATTTGAAAATGTATTATTTTAATAGAGTTTTTAAAATGATGCATATTAGATTTCAGTTGTTTCTGCACTCTAAGGACTTTCTAATGAAAACATGTGTGCTATGTTATTCCCAGGGTAATTTTATTTCAGTGTTTAGTATTATGCAGATTTTTAATACTTGGCTATAACTGTGTTTATATGTTCTAAAATTCTAGCAACTTTTGATTATGTTTGTCCTGAATTTAACATATTTAAATGTTCTATTCCTCAAGGACAAAAATTATATATGATGATGTATTTTTAAGAATACAAAAAATACATTAAAGTACCAGCCATATTAAGATATCATTGCATTGACACTTCGCAGTTATGGAATTTTGCAAAGATGCAAACTATATCCTTGTTTATGAATAAAATATTGTCTCAGAAATTCTAGAATTCAACGCTTCATAGATTAACTTTTATAAGTTATACATTGTACATAGGAAATTAATAGTTTTTTCTTTTCTTTTGTAATCATCTTTCAATATTTACTAGAAATCTTTCTTATTTGCTGTATCCATTTATAAAACAGTTGTTTTCTTAAATGGCCACCTTTATCAATTTCTCTGTATTCCCGATTTTTTTTTCTCATGCTTTTCTTCAGTCAATCAACTCATTTCTTATGCTCCAGAAATAAATGTAGATAACAAATATTCTTGCTTTCATGGAGGTTATAGTTAATGGTGATGGCAAAGGTTTGGTAGAGACAGAGAGCATTAATAAGATAGTCAGATATTAAATATATGATAAGATTTATGACATAAATGTGCAATTTATGTGCTGGGAGAGCTTATAAAAGGGGAACTTGATCTAGTCTGGAATGTAAGGGAAATACTCTCAAAGGAAATAACATTTGCACTAAGATCCATTGGTTTAGGAGGAATTATTTAGGTAAAATTGGGACACAAACCCTCTGGATAAAGGCAAAAACCCGTGTGAAGTCCCTGAGTCAAAAGACATGTTCATTTGTTTTTGTTTTATTATTTTATTTTCAAATTTTATTTTACATACAGGGAGTATGTATGCATATTTTCAACGTGGGTATATTGCATGATAGTGAGGTTTGGAGTACAGATCTTATTACCTAGGCAGTGTGCATAGTGCCCAATAGGTAGCTTTTAAAACCCGTCTTTCCCCCTTCACACCCTAGTATTTCACATTGTCTATTGTTGTTCCCACCTTCACATTCATGTGTACTCAATGTTTAGGTCCCACTTATAATTGAGAAAATGTATTTGGTTTTCTCTCCTTTCATTAATTTGCTTAAGGCTATGGCCTCCAGCTGCATCCATGTTGTTGCAAAGGACACGATTTCATTCTTTTTATAACTGCATAGTAATCAATGGTATATATGTAGCATTTTTTTTTTTAAATCCAATCTACCATTGATGGGCACCTGGGTTGATCTATGTCATTGCTATTGTGAACAGAGCAGCGGTAAATATGTAAGTTTATGTGTCCTTTGGTGGAATGATTTATTTTGTTGTCAGTGTATACCCAGGAAAGAGATTGGTGAGTCAAGTGGTAGCTTTGTTTTAAGAACTTTGAGAAATCCACAGATTGCTTCCAACAATGGCCGGACTAATTTACATTCCCGCCAATAATGTATAAACATATCCTTTTCTCAGTAGCCTTGTCAGCATCTGTTATTTTTTTACTTTTTAATTATAGCCATTCCCATCAAAATGAGATGGTATCCCATTGTGGGTTAGATAGGCATTTATCTGATGATTATTGATGTTGAACATTTTTACATGTTTTTTGACCACTTGTATGTCTTCTTTTGAGTCTATTCATGTTCTTTGCCCATTTATTAATGGGATTGCTTGTGTTTTGCTTGATTTGTTTATGTTCTCTATAACTTCTGGATATTAGGCCTTTGTTGAATGTATAGCTTGCAAAAAACTTCCATTCTGTAGGTTGTCTGTCTGCTCTGTTAGTTTCTTTTGCTGTGCAGATGCTCTTTCCTTTAATTAGGCCCCACTTGTCTATTTTTGGTTTTGTTACAATTATATTTGGACATTTAGCCAACAATTATTTGCCAGTTCTTTCAGGTGGGGAGGAGGTCTGGTGGAGAAATAGTCCCTACTCTTAATGGACAAGCTTTGTGGAGCTAGGCAGGACTAGGTCTCACACCAGTCCATGACTCAGCCCTCTAAGATTTCTGAGAGTGTGGGCTCCTCCCCTCCTGCGTTCATGTCCTAAGCACAGCACTTAGAGCACCAGCTGCAGCCCTGGGGGACCAGGACTGCTTGCAGCTCCGTCCTCTGGCAGCTTAGGGGTTGGGCTCTGAGTTTGGTGGAACTGTCCTCAGGTGGAACAAAGCACGCAGGCTGGACAGCAGAGACTGCGCTGTGAACATGCTCTTGCAGGGCGGCCAGTTACGGGCCCTGGAGGGGCTGGAAGGCAGATAGGCCTGCTGGAGACATATGTCTCAGTCCCATGGTGAAGAAGGCCAGAGCCTCTCAGAGATAGGTAAGCAGCCCTGGAGGTTGGGCATTTAAGGCAGGGCTCCGTGGGAGTTAACTCCGTGCTCAGAGGTCTCCAGCTCTGTGGCTGCTGCAGCTCTGTCTCAGTCTAATTTCCAGGGAGATCCTCCAGCCCCCTCACACATCTGTGGGGGTGTGAGGTCCCGTGAAACTAGGATACCAAAGCCCTGTGGTGACAGTCAGCAGTACCCCAGTCCCTTCACTCATCCCTTCTCCAGTGCCATTAGGTGTCTAGGAACCAAGCTTGGCGTTCAGGCATCCCAGCTGGGGCTCCCAACTTCCGCCGTCTTCCGCATCAGCAACTGCATCTTTACTCCATCCACATTTAGCGTTTTATCTCCAAAGATCTCTTAAAATGGTGTGGGTGTAGTTGAAATCGTGATCTCTCTCTATGGGAGCGGCACTTCACAGCTGCATCTAGTAAGCCCTCTTTAACAGTACTCAATTGAAAAACTGAATTGAATTCAGGCAAGGAGGAAAGAGCATACAGATGAGACAGAAAAGAACAGAAGGCAGATCAGGCCAAGTCTTTGTCTTATTTAAATGTTGAACTTAACTCTTAGCAGTGTGTCTCTAGAGGATATTGGGCAAGGAGTAAAATAATCACAAGGACAAATATTAGGAAGGGGCCACTGAGACAGTCTGTCTTAAGGGGTAACGGTAGCATGAACCAGAGGTGACAATCGTTATGACGAAAAGTGGCCTAATCTGACTGATATTTAAGAGAAGTGTTAGGAAATGCGGAGATTGATTGCATATATGAGTGAGAGGGGCGTTTTTGTCACGTAGGACTCATTGGTGTATAGCCTCTATCACTGAGAGGAAAGCAATGCTATTAAATAAGCGAAGAATAAGTGGAAGGCATACAAGTTTCAGGGATAAGAGCATCAGCTTGGATTTTCATGTAGAATTCAGGTTGCATCAGTATCATTTAAGTAGTTGTGTGAAATAGAGAGCTGAACAGATATGGATCTGGAACTTAGAGACAAGGTCAGGGATAGAGGGATAGTGGGATAGTATAGAGTGTCAAAGAAAAAAATATATGCCAGAAATTCATAAGGAGATTTTTATTCCAAAGAATTACTGCAAAAGAGGGAAACAGAAAGTTGCAGTAGGGGGTTGGGCACTATTGAAATAGCTCTATTCTCAGAATTCTTCAGGTGACTAAAAATAACACCAAAAAGTTGTTTTTTGTTTAAATAACAATAGGGTGTATATGTGGTAGAGGAGAGGTAGGCAATAGGAAAAAACTGAGCAGAACATACCAAGCAGACTGGAGGATCAGCATCTCTTGTCAGGAGATGTGTCATACTGTGGCCTCTGTCTAGTCTGTATATGTTCAACCCTTCCGTCTTCCATGTTACTGATGCTCTTTTCAGCTGTGTCGAATTTACTGCTTAGTAAATCTTTTGATAATTATATTTTAAAAATTTAGCTGACATTTCTACAAGCTTTTATTTTTCTCAAGTCTATCTCATTTATGATGGTTTCTTGTTTACTTATTTTGAAATCCATTTCTTTAAATATTTCTACATAATTATTATAGATAATGTATCTAGTTTTCAAAGTCTAAAATATTTTTGGCTATTAGCCTCATTTTCTTCATGCTGAAACTTTAAAAGATTTTTTTCCTTATGTGTTTGCTATAGCCATGAATCAATATTTAATCACACATCTAGTCATTTCTCCATTAAGCAAAATGCACAACCAGACACTGTCCAACCTTGTGCCCACTGGGAGGATTGCCCTTCATCTCAAAGATATCCCAGAGAGGGACTATAGTTCTACAGCTATTCACTTTGAGTCATGCCTGCACACTGTACAGAACCATCTGCAAAGCAGGCCTGAGTTTTCCCTTTCTCTGTTAATTGTAGTGAATTTCCTATGAGGTCATAGGTGCCAGCTGGGAGTAAAAGGCAGTATATTAGAAATGCAGACTATGGGCATTTGGACCACTTTTTAATGTAACTTACTTGTGCTTTTGGGACCTGTTAGGGCCCAGTCATGACCATTTCCATTTGATGTTGGAGTGTTATTGCTTATGTGCAACTTTACAGCTTCATGGTTCAGTTAACTCCCAGTTCATGATGAGCAGCTCAGTTCTCACAGTCAAGTTTGCTTATGGTCAAGCATTCATTTTCTACTAACAGGCTCAGTAGCAGGTCAGCAGGTGTCTCTCAAAAAAGGAATAGGCCAAGGTGGGCAAATCACCCAAGATCAGGAGTTTGAGACCAGTCTGGCCAACATGGTGAAACCCCATCTAAGCTAAAAATACAAAAATTAGTCGGGCATGGTGGCACCTGCCTGTAATCCCAGCTACTTACGAGGTGAGGCAAGAGAATCACTTGAACCTGCGAAGCTGAGGTTGCAGTGAGCGGAGATCCTGCCATTGCACTCTAGCCCAGGCAACAGAGTGAGACTCTGTCTCAAATAAAAAAAAAAAAAAAAAAAAAGGAATAGTTATCTCCTGATGATGGTAGAGCCTTGCTCCAAATTGCTAAAGACCTGTGTTGATATTCAACTGTAAGGTCCAGTCAAGAATTCCAAACAACCTCCCTATCTGCCACTGACACTTCAAGCATTATTGGGTTTGATGGATCATAGGAGTCAAGGGGCCAAGCATCTTGCACAGCAGCCTGAACGTGTTGAAAAGTCTTATTATTTATTCGGCACTTGAGCTGGAAATTTGAATCCCTGAACTCCTCCTTTTCTTCCATTACTTTGTCCAGTGGCATAAGATCCACAAACATGTGTCATTATAATTTTTACTTAATTCTTCTCTTTGTATGAATAATTGAGTAGGAGTATTCAATGCAGATATTTTGCTTATGTCTATGTACATCTCTCTCTATATATAAATTCTCTCTATATATGGAAATATATATATTTATGTAATATATAACATATTTATATATGTAAATGAATATATTTATGATGTAAATATTAATAAATGTACTTATATTTATAAACCTATATATATATATATATTTCTATTGATATGTATTATAAACCTATAGGTTTACATAATTATGGAGGGTGAATAGTCCCATAGTCTGTCATCTGAAATCTGCAGGAGCAGGAAAGCCAGTGGTATAATTCAGTCCAAGTGTTAAAGCTTCAGAACCAGGGACCTGATGGTGTAAGCTGGTCTGAGTCTGATAGTCTGAGAACCAGGAGCACTGATATTCAAGGGCAAGAGAACATGAATGTCCTTGTTCAAACAGATGGACAGAATTTGCTCATTTTCCATCATTTTGTTTTATTCAGGCCCTCAGTGGTTGGATGATGTTTGTCCCCGCTGGTGAGGGCTGTCTTCCTTACTCAATCTACCAATACAAATGCTAATCACTTCTAGAAATATTATTAATCTGGGCATCCCTTAGCTCAGACAAGTTTACACATAGAATCAACCATCATAGCATCTAATTGTCTAAACCTTGTTTTATGATCATCTTTGATGGCTCTGTAATAAAATGTCTCTTGGAGACCTTGAATTTTTACTGATAGAGGGAATCTCTGATTTATCATCACTCCAAAGTTTCACACAAATGAAACCCCCCGATGCCCACAATAAAATTCAGGGTGGTGGTATTAGTTAGCAAAAACAGAAGCAGGTTAGTCAAAATGGACAAATACATATTACAAATGCCCTGTATCATCTGGCTTCAAATCTGTAAATTTCGTTTGCTTTCCTTTCCCTCTAAATCATTAAACATGATTTTTTTCTAGTCTTAGAGATTTGTACTTGATGGTTTTCTACTTCAAACGTTCTCTCAAAATGTTGCATTATGTGTCACTTAAAATTCTCAAGTGCTGTGCTCAAATAGACATTCTGCAGAAAAATATTTCCTCACCATCCTATTTAAAAGTGTCGCCACTCTCATGACGCCCCACTTACTTACTTCATAGTTCCAATCAACATTGGTAATGTATTTATTTATTTCTAAATAAGGTTTATTCTCAACCCATTAGACTAGAATTTAAAGTCTGTAAAACTAGGGAACTTTTATATATTGATTGCTGCCTAGTAGAGTATTCACACATATAATGTAATCAGTAAGTTTTTGTTAAATGATTATATTGAAAATTCCCTATTAGATTTTATTTTCCTGACGTTTGTCATAGTAGCCTTTAGTGTTCTCTTACTGATGCCTTTTTACACAAACCTGAATGAATCATCAAGCTGTTGAGCACATGCTTATCCCAAGTACCACCCTCTTTACTTCCCTGTCTTTGTCATTGAATATCCATGGTCTTATGTTTCCAGAGGACAAGCACATTTCTCTGAGCCTCATTATTCAAAGAAAAAGAGGAAAGGATGTTAAGAGAGAGAGTGAGACCTATGAATCCATTAGGTATTTTCCTAAACATTCAGCAGGTTTTGTCCAAAGAAGAATTCTGCATTCCAGGGCAAATTATGGTTAGCTTTTAAAGTGCCATTTTGAAAATTCTTTTTAATTAAATGTTGGCAGAAATTTTATAAAAGATGGCACTTACACATTAGCAATTTTAAAATGTAAATTGAATAAACTCTTTAGTCTGTAAGTGCAATACACATCCATCTGAGAAAACTTTTCAGTATAAAATAAATTATAAGTTTTTTATAACAAAAACATAGATGGCTATTGAATGTTTGATATATTTATATGCACATTAGACTGATAATAAATATTCTGTTTATAATGTGATTTCCCTTCCCAAAACATAAAATTAACATTCTCCATGTCATTTTATACCTTTAAAGACATTTGTTTAATAAAATATTAAAAATGTATTTAAGTTCCCACTTACTATTTAGGTTCCTTCTGTTTGTGTGTTCAATGTATATTTTGGATCAATTTTGTTTTGTTCATATCTGTGTAGGTTTATAGGATAAATTATTGGTACAAGAATTGAATTTACTAGATGAAAAGCATATCAGTTTTCATGGATATTGACTAGTTTTTCTTCAAAGAAAATGTCCCTCTTTTTACACCTATCAGAAATATAATAAAGTACTGGACTTCTATGCACCAACGCTCTGCATAACAAGCTTTTGTTTTTCTTGTACACTTTATTAAGTGAAAAACATTAGAACAAATGTTTCTTTTTCCCAGTCCTGTATGCCTCAAAATCTAAGATCAAGCATCTGGCTGATTCAGTTCCTGGTGAGGGCCTCCTTCCTAGCTTTTAGGCAGCCATCTTCTTGCCGTATCCTTACTGGTGGGCTGAGGAGGAGAGCAAGCTCTCTCAACTCTCTTCTTAAAAGGGCATTAATCCCAGTTTGGAGATCCCACCATCATGACTCATCTAAACCTAACTCCCCAAATCCCCACCTCAAATACCATCACGTTGAGGGGTAGGGCTTTACCATATGAATTTTCAGGGAACACTTTCAATACATAACGTGGTTCAAATCACAAGGATTGTAGTGGTGATCTTCATCTCCATGTGATCAAGGATTTCTAAACATGCTGCAAAGAGAGTTAATCTGGTGCCAGTGGTAGATTAGTCATCCTGGTGTTTTAGTATGGAGCCATAATAATTCTGCCTACATGAAATCTTTGTTATATCTGAAATACAGCTGCCTCTAATTTCTTCTGCTTATTTTTGTGGCTTAAAGTATAAGCTGCTTTACATTCTTCTTAGGGTCCAGCACTGATTCCATGGCCTTATTTTTAGCCCAGAAAGGAGGAACAGTTTTTTGGTGAATCTCTCATTACATCTCAAGGATTAGAGTGAAACATGAAGAGACACTGACTACTTTTCTATATTCAAGTCTCTTTCTTCACTTGTTTTTGGTAAAAAGTGTATTTATGAGTTTAATGTGCTGCTCCTTTACTCCTAATCTCTTTTGATCATCTTGCTTTAAAAGAAAGAAAAGACAATTGCAAACTCATCTTCTGTAGTACACAGTTATGGTAGGCTATTTATTTTTAACTTTCTTCCATGTAGCAATTCCATCTTCCTAAATACTAGTCTGTTTTCCTGGGAATGTTACTGGAAATTTTGTGTTGAGATGAATCCTTTAACTAAGGATATCAACAGAGCTGGAGCTCTGGACCAGCAATCTCAGTTATTGTGATAGTGAGCAAAGAATTGCAAATGCTAAAATGCAACCTCAAAGCAAAGTTTATTGAAACACAGTAAATACACTCTCAGAGGGAGAGTGAGCTGATTTCTGTGAAGTGAAATCAGCACCTCTTTACAAAACTCAAGATGTCTTTATGGGGTTTGTGGGAAGGAGTTGAAATTTGGGCTGTGTCTGAGGAACAGGATGATGGTGTTTGATTGGCAGTTTATGGTTATGTAACTAAAACTAAACTGCACAGGTTCCTACCCATAATTCACAAAGAAAAGCCTACCGGGGTGGAAGAAAAACACATGTAAATTTTATTAAAATAATGGCATGAGTATAAGGCTAACATGTTACAGTTTTAGGTTACTGGGCATATGCCACTTTAAGGAATTTGCGCCGTGCCCTAGTTTTTCTTTCCCCAGGACGTGTTGGCCACAGATTTTACCACAAATTCCATCTATTAGGGTGGAGTTAAGGTTGTTTGGGGGCTGAATTCAGGAGAGCCAGGGACTGTCTTAGTGACAGCCATTTTTCTCTCCTGTTTTTCGTCCTCCCAGCTGCTAATGTCTATCTAACTACAGTACCTACCAGGTACATAATTCACTACCATGAGACTTTTGAAAACTCTTGAAATACTTCAGCAATTTTAGCACCATGTACTATTCGATTTTGAAATGGGTGGTGAGTAGCAGTGAATTTACTTGCAATAAGAATAACATTCAATTAATTACATTCAAGAAAAAGTATAGCAAGATGAAAAACATGGCTAAAAAGTAATGAGTTGGACCCACAGGTCATGCATAAAAAAATCTGCATTTTTAATTTATACTAGAATAACTTGTTTAAGGAATTTAATATACAACATTCATTTGAATATGCTAAGTGTAAGTGATTAATATAGGCAAAGTTAGACATTTACTGAAGACATTTTAGTCAACACAGAAAGGTATATGAGAACATTTGTGTTTATTGTAGGTCAATTCCTTATCTAAAGGTCTCATCAAACCAAAATTTTTGTTGTTAGGCAGCATTTTATTTTGCTATTACTTTGAGAATGGATTGAAGATATTCTAATGACTAGTTTCTATGTACCATATTCAGATGAATTAAATCATATTCAAAAGAAGTTTTATTAGAGAAATCTCATGTGTATTTATCACCAAAAGGACATTTGATGACAATAATGAGAAAGCTAGCTGTATAAGGACTACATAACTAAATAGCTAAAGAAGTTCAAAGTAATGAAATATCCACAAAAATAGGTATTTAAAAATAAACCTAGTGTTTAATGGCTATTCTTCAAGAACAAAATCTAAGAAAAGGAAATTATATCTAAACATCACATCATGAGTTTTCTATAATTAAATTGGCATGTCATGAAAGCCTAGATAAGTGAAATTTTAGATATTGTTTCTAATTATTACAATCAAGTAGACTTTTATTCAATAACCCACTTTCCAGTTTTGTAAACTGAAAGACATGATATAAATATTTATAATTTTTTCAATTTTCTGTTTTGGTAGGAACAATTGTACAGAATGTGTCTTCTCATTCATTATCTCTAAACTGTGAACAAAACGTTTTAATTTTGTACTTATTTTTAATCTAAGGAAGGTGATAAAATTGACCTACTCATATTAAGTCTAAATTCTGAGAGTGTTTGATAGCCATATTTAATTGAATACAACGTATGTAGTGCGTACTTTTCATACATTGTCTCTGCTTTTCATTATGCTCACTTACAAATGAAGAAACTGGAACTCAAGTTATATGAGTGCGCCACAGCGTACAAAAGAAAAAGAACCAAGATTTAAATAGAAATTGGGTTCTATTCAATTCTGATTCCAGAATAAAACTTCCAAAACTTTTAAGAGAATTGAAGGAATGCTTAATAGATAATTGTTTTCTTACATCTTTATATATGGGTTAATAGTAAAATACTTACAAATGTATGTATCTAAATATGGAAAATTTTCTGACTAAACCATTTAACTTTTATTATTTAATTATATGATCACACCAATGGTATAAATTGAAGAAACTGATATTTATATTCCAAAGCTTTCAGGATTGTTATTATAGACAATAGTCAGATTTGTCTTATGTGAGATCAGAATCTGAGTTTAGTTTAATCATGGAAATTAGAAGCATTAGCCTAAAACATATACGTATTAGAAATCTTATCATTTTTAAAAATATACTGGTAACATGGGTTTATATTTTAAGGTCCATAATTTCAGTGTAATTGGAATTTCCTCTTGTGTTATTTAGGTCATATAATAGTTTATAATAATAAACTATTTTTTATGGATTGTAATTTCATTTTTGTTTTAATATATGTAATGATTAAGAAAGGGTCATATTTTAGTATCTTTTGATAAAGCAGTGATCATAATTAAAAAGGTACTGCTTTATACACTTATATTCTACTGGTTACAGGCAACAAGTGTGCATATATGTGTGCTCCAAGGTGGAAGAAGTAACAAATACATATTTTCAGGTGGTATAACTGAGAATATAGTGAGAAGAGATAACAATATGTATGTGTGACCATGTACTCTTAAAATAACATCTTATCAGGGACCTGAAGGAATTAAAGAAGTGAGCATGTCAATCTGTGGAGAGAGTGTGTTGCATGCATAGGAAACCAGTGCAAACATCCTACAATGGACTGCTTCTTGGCATACTTAGAGTATAGCAAAAAGACTCTCACAGGTAGAATGAAGCAATTGGAATCGGGTAACTGGAGGAGAGAAGGAGGAAAGGAGGATAGAAATAAAAGGCATTCAGATTATCTATTAATAGGGCAAGGACCTTGAATTTTACTCTGAGTGAAATGGAAAGCCATTGGGGAGTTTTCAGAAAAACTCTCATAATGGACACTTGGGTTGTTTCCTTATTTTAGCTATTGGCACATAATGCCACAATAAATGTAGAAGTGCTGATATCTCTTTGAGATTCTGATTTGAATTATTTTTGGATATATATCCAGAGGTGGCATTGCTATATCATATGGTAGTTTTACCTTTTAAATATTTCAATATTTAAATACTCTTTCTGTTGCTACTCCACTATTTCATATTACCACCAATAGCAATCAAGGGTTTTAATTTCTCCATATCTTAACCAACACCTTCTTTTAAAATAATAGTCATCCTAATGAGTGTGAAGTGATACCTCATTGTAAATTTTATTTGTATTTCTCTGATAGTTAATGATGTTGAACATCTTTTCATATACCTGTTGGTCATTTGTATGTCTTCTTTGGGAAAATATCCATTCAAAGCACACACAACAAAAGCAAAACTAGATAGTGGGCCCACATCAATCTAAAAAGCCTCTGCACGGCAAAGGAAATAATAAACATTATGAAAAGACAAGCTATGAAATGAGAGAACATATTTGCCAAACATATATCTGATCAAGGTTAATTTCCAAAGATAAAAGGAACCCATACAACTCAGTAGCACAGAGACAAACAACTGGGTTTTAAAAACAACAAACTTGAACAAACATCTCTTGGTTTCTTCATCTGTAAATTGGAAAAAATATTATCAAACTACCATTAAAATTGAACATAAAGTGTGTTTTTATACAAGAAAACATTTTATTTCTGTTCTTTTGAAAACATCAGCAAGTTTTGATGATCTAATTAGACTAATACTTGAGAAGAATATGTGGTAAAAAGTCATTTATAATGCCTTCCCCTTGAAATGTCTTTTTCTTTGTCTGTGCTTCCTCATGTGAGTGAAATCACACATTCTGTGGTGCTCCCCCTAAGCCTGCCTTTCTACTGCAATCTCTTTCTTCTGGATCCTACTCTCTTCTTCACAATGAAGGGAAACATTGACCATATGGAGGATTTATCATTCACATTGAAGGGTGTGTCATATTACTTATAGCATTCTTTCTATTTTAGAAGTAGAATAGTATACATTATTTAAAATCAAAGGCTAAATTTCTAGTGATAGACTTTCATAGTTATTTAATACCTCATACAAAGAATGTCTTAGATATTGGATCATGTGAGCTACATTTCTAAGTGATTTAAAGGGTTTTGCTAAGAATGTATTTGCCGTGGCTCTATTCCCATCTGTGAAAATATGGGTTATTCTTCATCAGGCAGGAATTCCAGACTGAATGTTCTGGGGCTTAGTTTGGATGAAGGGAACAGTGCATTTTTACTTAACCTCAAGTTACACTCAGTGGTGGCTGGCTATTTTTATAAAGCCTTATATTCAGAGTTCATTTGAATCATCTGGGTTTCATCTGGGTTACCATTAATCTAATCATAAGCTATGTAGTTCTCCAGAAGAATAGCTAATATTTAGGTCTTCGGCACTAAGCTTATCTGTGTTTATTCTTCCTAAATTGCATCTTTGCTTGGAAGTAAAAGGGTCAGTGTAAAACATCAATGGGCATAGGACAAACCCGAATTTATGGCTCTACGATATCATATCTTAGTCATAGCTTACTAACATTTGTGTATGTCTCGGGGAAAAATAAGTCACAAATAATTCTTAATTTGGAAAAACTGAGAAAGTTCTCCTATAAAACAATTTGCCAACAATATTGTTGTTTAGTAAGGATGCAGTAATGTAAGAATGACTAATAACTGATAATTGACAAGTTGCTAACTTCTCTGTATTGAACATAAGAATAACTATACATACTTGGCAAGGTTATTGTGAAAATCAATTTGTTAAATGGATATACTATTCTGAATTCAATGCCTATTTTGAACATTACATAACAATTTTTACACAGCACCAAACCCATTTCCTTCAAACCATATGCTATCGCAACAAGGTAACACAATCCTAAGTTCTCCAATTTAAATGGTTTTTACTCTTTTACTCTATACCATAGTCGTTAAAATCCTTATAATCTTAACATTTTTGTAGCTAAACTGAAAATACTTGGCTTTAAATATTTATTTGTGTGAATTAAGTAAGGTGACCTGTGTCTTGGATGCAGGTAAATGTGTCTCAGAATCATTCATGAGGTAAATATTGATACAATAATCATAAGAAATGCAACAAGTAATTCCTATGCTTTTCCTTGTCTTCACAACACCAGCAAAAAAAAAAACCCAAAAACAGGTTTTTATTACATAGATGAAAGTTAAAAAAAAGAGAGAGAAGGAAACACTGGATAGCTGATCTTCAACAGAAATAACTTCAGGAAGTCACAAAGCAGTAGATACATTTATCCCAATATAATCAAGCTATGTAGACTGTATACAATAGACACACACCTGGGAAGTAAATAATATAATAAGAAAGAAGAAAAAAAGGAAATTCAAAAATGATAGGTAATGGCAAAAGAGGCCATTTAGAATCCAAATATATTTTTTCAGGTTTTTATGTGGTGCTTTACATTATAGTATCTGACTTTCAGATACTATATACTATTTCTATCTATTTTCCTGTCTATAAACCTGTAGTAAAATCTTATAACTTTATTTTGCCTCAGCATTTATTTTGAATGTAAGTTAAACTTTCTTACGCAAGAAACAGGGCTTTGTCATCTTTGACTCAGTTTTTGGCTCTCCACCTCCTCCCAGTTCCTCAAGTTGGTATATCCAGATGTCTGCCTTATACAGCCACCTCCTTGTGACTGTCTACCTACAGGAAGCTGGATACAACATACTTGAGACCCCTACCGAGCCCTGCATCCTGCATCAACTGCACAGATATGGTTTAGTGAGCATTTCTGGGTGACATCATGATTCCATGGAACTTGTACCTGCTTGCTATTGACTCACCAATTAGAACTTCCTGCAGGGAAACCTGCTTGGGTAATACCCTAGACACCATCAAAGACACTAGGCCTCAGATCCCTCCCTTCTTCTCCACATTTTTGCTCCTCACCTGCTGGTGGGCACACATGTTCTAAATAACCTCCCCCTTCCACGTGGCCCTGTAAGACACGCTGCCCTCTTTCTGGGAACTGTATTAAAAAATGCTTCTTCAGAGGGTAGAATGATGGATTCAGAGGCAGGGTATTTGGGGAAATGTGGAGATGATAGACAAAGGGTACAAAAATCTCAGTTAAAAAGGAGGAATAAGTTAGTTTTCTTTTAGATCTTTTGTACAGTGGGTAAATACAGTTCATACTAGTATATTGTACAATTTGATATTACTAGGAGACCACATTTCAAATGTTCTCAAAATAAAAAAATGATAAATATTTGAGGTTGATTGACTTATTTCACATTGTGCTTAGAAGTCATAATATCACATTGTACCCCCAAAACATACACAATTATAAATTGTCAATTTTTAAGACAATTTTTTAAAAGGAAGTATTATAAAAAAGATGCTTCTCTAATTTCATGTGTTTCGGCGTGCTTCTTCCTCTGTGTCTCATCTAACTGATATGCTTAAATCTAGCTATTTTCCCCATCAGGGCTCTCCCAGAGAGTAGCTATCTGAGGAGAAATAAGCTGGACACAGGTCGGACAAGAGCCATAGGGTACCTGCCAGTGTAAATAAATTTCTGTGAGAGGGACACCTGATTACAGATCAGACACGTAGGCACTAGAACATCAACCTGGATAAAGAAGTGTCCTATGAGAGACACATTGTCAACATCCACAACCATCTCTACTGGAACCCTGGCAGGGCAGGGATGGAATATATAGCCACTCTCCAGGGAGAGATCTCAAGAGTAAGCATTTGGAAGACGATATGTTTTCTACTGAAGATAAAACTAGAAAAAAAAATGTGGCAAACTCAAAAGTATTTGAGGATATTATTTGCCATTTAGCATACTCTGTTTCCAAATTGCTAATAAAGTTTATAATGAAGTTTCTTAATGTAGAATGTTATTAGGGAATGATGGGTAGGAAATGAAAACCAGGCATTAATATAAAGGACTTTCTTGAAAGAGTTATTCTTTTGCAGCTTCATTGTTATGTTGGAAGAATAAGGATTCATCTCTGCTGAAAGAGATTCTTAAGTCATGTTATTTACCTACAGCCTTTCCCTTTCAAGCCCTTTCTGATTTTGACCTTAGTCTGAGCCAGCAATTTGGATCAGCTCCACTTAAAATGGGATCTGTTTACACTTCCCTCTTTTAATCAGCCTTAGAGTGAAATTGGAATGGAATGCATAATCATTTAATGATGCCAATGTTTGCCAGTCTGTCTCACCAGCTTGAGTCCATGGAAGAGATAATTTTGAAGTAAAAAAGGTTACTCCATTTACTAAGCAAACAGAGGGAGGTAAGTAATATTTTCCCAAAAATGTACAAGTGGTTTCTTCCTTCACATGCTGGAGAGAATCACTGACTGAATTCTCCACATCAAAGTTCCAGGATTCATTTTTAATAAAGTTGTTTATTTCAGAGTATAAGCTTCACGTTTTGTACAAAATACAGAAACCAGCACAGGAGGTGAAAAAAGCTATTCTGCTGTAATAGTGTAATTTGTTTCCTGGCCATTAAATGAGAATGCTGGGATTTTAATTCCACTGTTTGGTTTCCAGCATCTACTATAATTAATTTTCTCTTATTTTGTTGCTATAGAATCAAATGGAAACTAATGATGTGGAACCCAGTGTTGTCAAGGCTGTGATGAGCTTCATCTACGAGGTGGGGAAGCTCTTCCATCTGACAAAATGGCAGATGACTTGAGTAGGTTCTGACAATGCCGGGGTCCTGTGCCTTGTGGCGATGTTCTGCTCGAATTAGACCACCCAGGGATCGCAGTTCCAAACCAAAGCTGTTTTAAATCTTTCACTCGCTTGCTGCTGTATTCCTTTGTCAGCTTCATAACATATTAACTTTTTTATATGCACTTTCTTTATCTGACTTTTTAAGAACAATAAAGTTTATAGCATCCTAATAAATGTTTCAGTGTCTATTGATGCCATCAGATTGACATGTAAAGGTGTTTTTTAAATCACCGTAAGATTGATTTTATAGATGTAATATTCTAATAGATGAAAGAAGATAATAAACCTTTTTTTTCTGATTCTAAAACATTTAGCAAGAGGTCATTTAATTTATCAGAAGGCAGAAAGAGCACTAAACCAAAATGCTTCTGTTGACTATTAATAGCAAGAGAAAGTCTCTTGATTAGTTTGAAGTGAGAACAATTGAGAATGTGACAATGTCATTTTAGTGCTTGTGAAAATCAGAGAAAGGAATTTCGGACATTGCTGAAATAAGATACTTTCCTAACCCTACAAAGATAGTCAAGAGAGCATTAAATTCAAACTTTAAAAGGCCAATAAGAAAGAGAGGTTGATATCAATACAAAGAGAACTCTTCTGTGAGCTTGAGAAATCTTGAGATTCAACAATCCTTTTAGCTCATCACTGGAAAGCCTAACAGGAATATTATGTGAGGCAACCCTGTAAAAGTGATATTTGAACAAATATGTGAAGTATGAGAAAGAGTTAGATGTGGTATGATGAGGGAGAGAAGAGGAGACAACTGTTCCAGAAAGAAAATATTGAAATAGAAAAGAACAAAGGAATATACCAGCTTTGAGGAATCTATGAGAGACCAATATGGATGGAATGTAGTTGTAAGAAAAAGATCAAATACTACAAAAAGAGAGAAGCAAAGATGGCAGAGACAAGATTTTGCAAGTCTTGCTGTAGGTAGTTCTAAAGATGTTTGGACTTTTAATTGCAAGGGAAGCCTTTGACAAGTTTTAGTAGTAGCAATATCAAATTTGAGGTTTCGAGGTTTTCTTTTTTTTAACATATATTTTATTGCATTTTAAGTTTTGGGGTACATGTGAAGAACATGCAAGATTGTTGCATAGGTACATACATGGCAATGTGGTTTGCTGCCTTCCTCCCCATCACCTATATTTGGCATTTCTCCCCATGTTATCCCTCTCAACTCCCCACCCACCGCTGTCCCTCCCCTAGTTCCCCCCACAGACCCCAGTGTGTGATGCTCCCCTCCCTGTGTCCATGTTTTGAGGTTTTCTAAGGTCATTCTAATTGTATTCTGGGAAATAGTTAACAGAGAGAATGTTAAAAGCATGGAAAGCTGTGAGAAATCCATTGTAATATCCTTCACAAGCAAAGCTGATGTTTTCAGCTAGAGTGATATTGGTAGTAAAAGAGACAAGTTGATGGATTCAGTTACTTAGGAGGCCAAAGAACAAAATTTAATATGAGGAGATAGGAAGATGTCTTACCACAGGTTCTTTTGAAAACAGAGTCTGAAGCAGATTAAATTGTTGATGCTTTATTTCAGAAGTACAACTGCAGGACAATTAAAAAGAGAATGGGGTTAGGAAATAACCATTTTGTAGTGGCTAGACTATTAATCACCTTTTAAGATGATCTCTGAAGAGACACAGAACTTTGCCCTGTAGCTATATTCACTGATCTAATAAAACTTATCCAAATAGGTTCCAAAAAGAAGCTGCTTAGAAACTTACGCAGTGTTTTTTTGGAACTTGCCTAATTTTCCCCTATTCTTGTTTCACAATGGACAAAATAACTCCATATGGAGTGTATTCCCCTGCAATGCTAAAGGGATATAAGAACAGGCAAACTAATTTTGCATAATAGAGTCTTAAATAAATTCTACTTGAGCAATGGGATAAATGGTGGTGCCATTGGCTGTGATGAGAAACAGAGGAAGAGGTTTAGGCTTTGCAGAGTAGCTAATTAAAGTTCTCCACACATAGAGTTAGTTGGAAATACTCATGAAATAGGTGGATAATACTCCAGCATATATCCAAGAAGAGAGTTTAGTTCCAAGTCCAGAGTTACAGTTGACATATTGAAGGCAACTGAAGCCATGGAGTGAACAGGATGCATCACCCACCCCGCTATCAGTAAGAGTTTAAAGAAGCCACAAAAGACTTAAGGAAAAATACTGGAAAATATTTCAATATTAATGGTTAGAAAATAAGAATTTAAAAGTGAAAAGTGAACAGACAGCTTCAAGAAAACCACAGCTATGTCTGATCAAAAAGACAAAAGGTAAAAGTATTATAATGATGGAACAATAAGCTATACCGAACAATGTCGAAAGGCTGAGAACAGGATTCAGCAACGGAGAGGTCACTGAAAATTTTAGGGAGTTACGAGAAGTCGTGCATATGGGATTCAGGTTGTGGTTGTCTGGGTAACAACTGAGAGATGGTAAAATAATAAAAATGACCAAAGACATCTAGTTGAATAATAGGTTTTATTTGTTTCAATAAGAAAGTGACTAGAGCATGTTTGCTTGATAATGGGGAAAAGGCAGTAGAAAATAAAAATAGAAAAATTGAATATAATCAAGAGCACAGAATTTGTGAAATGTGAAAAAGAAAATATATTTAGAGCTCAGCTAGTTAGGTTATTATTAGGTAGCAGGAAAAACACATCCATATTTTTAATATAAAAATTATAGGAGAAAGAGGCTGATGATAGATACATATATGCATGTCTATTTGATCTTTCCTCCTGATTAATACTTTTTAAAAATATTTGTTTTCTATGAAGCATGAATACAGAGAATCTGCCAAAATGACATAATGGCTCCGAGGCAGGGCCCTACATTTTAAAATGAGAAGAAAGATTTGAAATATTTTTGATGCAGTCGGAAACTATTGGAATACTGATAAACATAGTTACCAGGGGAATTATTGAGGTTGCTTGTATGGGTTGAATTATGTTCTCCCCCAAAATATGTTGTAGTCTTTATCACCAGTACCTCAGAATATGACTTTAATTGGAGATAGGGTCTTTATACAGATATTCAAGTTAAATAATGTCAGTAGTGTGGCCCCTAAACTAATATACTTGGTATTCTTATAAAGAAGAAAAAATTTGACAGAGAGAAATATATGCATAAAAGGAAGATGACCTGAAGACACTTTGGGAGAAGACAGCCTTCTCCAAGCCAAAGCCAAGGAGAGAGGTCTGGAGATCTTTCCCTCACAGTCCTCAGAGAAACCAGCCCTGTTGATACCTTCTGTGCTCCAAATCTCAAGACGAGGAATTTCTATTGTTTAAGCCCCTCAGTTTGCGCTACTTTGTTAAGACAACCCTAACAAACTGAAACCGTGGTGTGCATAAATTTATTGTCACCAATCTGCCCAATAGTGGGATTTTCTTCCCAGCAAAATAAGAGGTACACATTTTGGACTCCTCCAGTGTGGGTTTTGCTCAAAGGTTTAACAGATGGACAAAAGGACAAGAGCATTGAGGATGCTGCTAAGAATGAATCCTTAATCTTAGATACCATGGATCTAAACAGAAGAGGGGAAAAAGTCAAGAAGCCATGAAACATGTGAAGACAGTTCAGATTCTAATAAAAAGTAAAAAGAAGTATATAAACAGGGATTATTATTATAAGTTATAGCCAAGGTATAAACAAATGGGGTGAAAAGAATATTTTATGTATGTTTTGACTCTGAAAACCCAAAACATACATAAAATAGGGAAAACATGGAAAAACTATTTTCCAGTTCTAATTCAAAAGTCACCTCCTTTTTGAAGCCTTCGGGATTCCCCTACTAAACTCAATCACTTCCTCCTGTACATGTCTTCAAATATCACACATTTCCTTTTAATTGAACTTTTCAACTTGCAGAATATTTACTCAAGACATGCTCTATGATGTCACAATCAGGTATGAAGACTTTCTGCCCTATAACATCAGGTGCCCAGTACTTATTAAACTGTATTAAATGAAATACTGACATAAAAAAAAAACTTTAAAAAACTGATATTTGTAACACAAAAACAAAAGAAAGATAATGGAAAGATCAGGTCTGCCGTTCAGAGCTCATGTTGTCACCTTAGCAGATAATGGAAAGTAGAATTACTCAACTACTGGGCCTCTGTCTTTTCTGTCAAAAGGAATGAGCATCAGGAAGAAACTCAGACCCAACTATTGAAAGAGGGAATTGAAGCCTGATATAAGTGAAGAGATAGTATGAACCCAGGTAACTGCTCTAAATGAGTTTGTCTCCTAGCCCAAATGAGCTATTTCTCAGACTACTGAGAAAGCTTAAGTTAAAATTATTGAACTGTTCTTCATGATGTCAGAAGAATTACAGAGAATAGACAAGTTGCTGGAAAACTAGCAATGGATAAATATCCTGGTTTTAAAAAAAAATGGAGGAAATTACAGATTTAAATGATAGATATTAGTGTCAGTGGATATTTGTGGTTGGGACTAGGAAAGCATGATTTAAGAATAGGAACAGAGGAAAAGAAGCCTTCATAAGCCCCTGAAAAATAAGACATGCCAGATTAACTTCTAAACCAAACCAAGTAATCTGATTTCAAAGTCATGCATTGAACCTCCATGCTTTGGATTCATTGGCTTATTTATTTATCTATTCCTACCCTTTCCAAAAGTTATTAGAGAGCATATTAGTTTACACCTTATGCAAACAACTGTCTAAGAGGGATACATGACAATGCAGATATTTTTCTACATTTCAGCACATGATCTAAGAATTTTCTCATAATTTTATTTCATAAAAGAGGGTCAATATGTGCTATAAGTGATATTGTAATTAGGAATATTATTGATGGTCATGTCAACATAGCATAATATTAATAATACCAACTTTGGAACCCCCTTGCTGGTGATTGAATCCTTCTCTGCCACCACCTAAATATTTTCTCTCAGCCAAAGTACTTTACTTACCTATGACTTGGTTTTATCATTTATGAAAGACGATTCTAATAATATTAACCAGTGGCACTGTTGTGAAATTTTGCAAATATTATCTGGAAAACTCAGTATAAGATTTGGCACATAATAATCAATCAAAACGCTATTATTTTTTCTGAATGATTTATGTTGCCAATTCAAAGGGTCTATATACCTGTTCTTCTCCCAATATATATATTTTTACCAATTATTGGGTAGAAAATATCATTACCTATTGACTAAATTTAAGGATGACATGAAGCAAAGAGGTCAAAGAGTGATATAGTAATATGTGAACCAAATAGTTTTTGCAACCAGAAATGGTANAAAAAAAAAAAAAAAAAAAAAAGAAAAAAAGAAAAAAATTCTTCTAAGGTAAAATGTTTGGAGATGGAAAAAGGTTATTTAGTGCCACAAATATCATATAGCATATTCAATGAAGACAGTGTTTTGTGGACAAAAACTGCCATTAAATAAGTAGTAAAATCCAGTATTTTATTAATCCATTTAAACATAAATTTAGCTTATTAATATAAAGCACTAACAAGCATTTTTCCATGATCACTTTACCTAGTAAGTGTGTGAAAGTGTAAACTTCCAGTGCTCACTTGAAAACCATGCACATGTGGCAGTATATGTCCCTTGAGCAAAAGAGAGAGCAAAGAGGCCGTCTCAGCAAGCTTGCTGGCAATCATTTAAACATTCTTTCATTAATCTAATTCCAATAGTTTCTAAAAAATATGAAAATGTAGCTGTCAAAATAAATATGCCTATGTTCATAATATAATGCATATTAATTTTATATATTACATTAAATCATATATTACAAAATGCATTTTGATATACCATATTTATTATATAACTAATTTTTAACATTTATGATATGGAATGATATATATTTTTATGTAAGTAAACATGCATTCATATGTAAAGATTATATGATATGTTAATATATTGATGGCCATTTAATATAAACTTATTTAAGAATTTTACAAAAAAAAATTAATATATGCATGCTGTATTTTGTTCAATGAAATTATACATTTTAACATGTAAATTTAAACATACTGTGATAAAGTTTAATATAGTTTTTAATGTTTTACTTTGTTAATATATAGTTATCTATACTACCGTATTACATTTTATTAAAATAAAAGTATTATACCTTCTTCTGACTTTACAGATGAATATCTTTTTTTTCTCTATTAAAACTAGGACCTTGAAGGACAAAACCAAAGTAGGGCCAAGAAATATTTTAGGAACAATCCTGCTTACTGAATACATTAATGACAAGTAAGCAGTTAATACATTCTTGTTACAACATGTTAAGAATTTGATTCAATTTATTTAAACCATATTTGTTCCTTCCCTGTCCATTACTACAAAATCCCATTACTACATTCATTTCCATTAATTATTATTTTTGAGAGTTTTCTTGGGCATGTCATCATGGCAATGCTATCGATACTGTCTAGATGATTACTGAGTAAATCCTGACACAGAATAGTTACGACGTGTACCAGAGGAGCATGCCATCACGTTTCTCCAAGAAACAGGCAAGAATTCTTCTTGGTTAATCAGCAGGCTACTCATAAGCTTTTTCTTCTCTTCTTTCTGACCTAGCCTTATTTTTTTTGTAAAATTAAAACCATGGCTCAATTACAAGTGAGAGTGAAAAGTTGATTATTAAGGATAATATATGGTTTGGTTTTTTGTGTCTTTTTGTCAAAGGCAAATTCAATACTCTTCCTGTGACAGGCAACTTTGGCTCAGAGTGACAGTCAGTCTTCCTGAACTTTCCTTAGATTGCCTAGCAGCCTAGGACCACTCTATCCAATTTTCTTTCTTCTTTATTTAACATGGGGTCAACTTTACATTAACTTTACCCAGTTCCTTCCTCATTTTCTCGCATAGACATTTTCTCTGATAAAATATTCCCAGTTACTCTCATAAGATCCAAGGTAACACATCAGACTTTTGATGTTTTAGAAATATGTGTCTTTGAACGTGTTCTCTATTTGTTAGCATCCCTTTGAAAAGTACTATGAAAATAGACAGTTAGAAACAGATATTATGAGAAAAAATAAAATAATATGAGTCAACTGAGACAAAAAATATTGTTTATGCTTTAAAATGTGTTGAACTTAGCAAGTAATGTCACCACACACACACACACACAAAAATGGAGTAGAGAATTCCAGGGCCCATACTTCTAATAAAGCAACTAAAAAGCTATCAAACCTTATCAGCATCAACTTCTGCAGAACTCTGGAATCTAAACAAAGATGTACAACAACCAGAGTAAGGCTTAGTGAAGAAAAATATTGCTGCATTGAGGTAAGAGAATGCTGGTGTGGAAATGGTCAGAAGGTGCAACACAGACCTTATTCTCAAATAACTATAGTTATCAGTTTTGAGCAGTCTGGCAATTCCCTAAAAATGGGCACAAGGGCTTTGATTAGCCAAATCATAACACTCCCAGGGATAGAGCATCTTCCTGGGCAAATGTTGAAAATGTTTAAAGGCAGAAGTATGGATAACATAATTCTAGGCAAGAGTTAAAAGTCAGAACAAAAAACTGGTAGGAAAAGGCTAGAAAAAGAGATATATGAGAATAAAAGAGATTTAAAAATCTCCTATAAATACCAGGGAATAAAAAAAGAAACAAAAAGGTTTACACTTGAGATTAGTTCTGTCCTGTAACATAGAATCTAACCTGGAGAATATTAAACGTGTCATTGACAGAAACATGCATTCTGTTGTATTCCCAATTACCTATCTTTTTACTTTTGCTTCCTGTGCTTCTGGTGTTATACTCAGGAAATTATTTCCAAAACCAATGCCATGAAGTGTTTTGTTTTCTTGTTTTGTTTTCTTCCTGTATTTTTGCAGTTTCGGGTCTTATGTTTAAATCTTTAATCCATTCTGAGTTGATTCTTGTGTATGGTAGATCCAAGTTTCTCATCATCATTTGTTGAAAAGACTGTCATTTCTCCATTGTGTGTTCTCGCCACCTTTATTAAAGAACAATTGAAGATATATGCATAAGTTTACTTCTAGGCTTGTCACTGTATTCTGTTGGTCTATATATCTGCACGTCAGTACTGTATCATTTCAATTACATTGTAATACATTTTAAAATCAAGAAGTTTGTGATGTTTTCAGCTTTATTTTTCTTTCTGAAGATTTATTTGGTTACTTAAGTTCCAGTGGAATGCCACATACATTTTTGTATTATTTTCTCTTTTTCTGAATCTGTACATTGTTTTGAGTAATATGGACATTTTAACAATATTAAGTTTTCTAATCCATGACCTCAGGATATCTTTCTACTTATTTTTCTCTTTAATTTCATTCATCAGTGTTTTTTAGTTTTCGGAGAACAAAACTTTCATCTCTCAAGTTTATTTCTAAGTATTATATTCTTTTTCATGCTGATATAAATGGGGTTGTTTTCTTAACTTTTCTTTCATTGTTAATATGTAGAAACAAAATTGATTTATATATGTTGATTGTTTTAGCCTGCAGCTTTTCTGATTTTGCCTATTAGTTCTGTGTGTGTGTGTGTGTGTGTGTGTGTTTGTGTGTGTTTGCACACGTATATCTGTTGTAATGTTCAGGGCTTTCTATGTGTCAGATCAGATTACCTGTGAACAAAGAAATTTTACTTCTTTCCAATTTAGAAGCCATTTATTTATTTAGTTAGTTAGTTAGTAGGTTCACCTTATTGCCCTTGCTAGCACTTCCAATATGTATTGAAGTGGTGAGAGTAAACATCCTTGCCTTGTTCCTTATTTAGAGAAAAATATTTCAGCTTTTCACAGTAAGCATAATATTAATGTAGTTTTGTCATATATGACTTTACTCTGTTAAGGTAATTTGCTTCTATTCCTATTTTGTTTAGAATTTTTATAATGAAGCATTATATTTTATCAAATTTTGCCCCTGTATCTATTGAGATCGTCATGTGGTTTTTAGTCTTCGTTCTGTTAATCCACTGTATCACATGCATACATTTCCCTATGTTGAACTTTTCTTTCACTGCAGACATAAATCCTATTTGGCTGTAAACTATAAGCCCCTCAATGTGCTGTTTTTTGTTTGCTAGTATTTTTTTGAGTTTTTTTTTTTTTTTT
>NW_016107352.1:6913309-6915544 GCF_001604975.1 Cebus imitator | reverse complement strand
TTTTTTTTTTTTTTTTTTTTTTAATGTGTGTGTGATGTTTTTGGTTACTGAGTCAAGTTCCTTATTCATTATAGGTATAGTCATATTTTCTATTTCTTCATAATTTAGTCTTGATAGGTGGTATGTTTCTAAGAAATGATTCATTTCTTCTGGTTACTTAATCTGTTGGTGTATACTTATTCACAGTAATCTCTTATGATTCTTTTTATTTCTATGACATCAATTATAATGTCTTCTTTGCATTTTATTTCTAATTTTTTTTTTAGATGGATTTTCACTCTTGACACCCAGGCGGGAGTGCAATGGTACAATCTTGGCTCACTGCAACCTCTGCCTCCTAGGTTCGAGTGATTCTCCTGCCTAACCCTCCTTAGTAGCTGAAATTACAGGCACACACCACCATGCCTGGCTAATTTTTGTATTTTTAGCAGAGATGGGTTTTCACCTTGGTGGCCAGGCTGGTCTCAAACTTCTGACCTCAGGTGATCCACTGTCTTGGCCTTCCAAAAATGCTGGGATTGCAGGTGTGAGCCACTTCGCCTGGCCTTTATTTCTAATTTTACTTATTTTGGTATTCTGTCTTTGTTTCTTAATCTAGCTAAAGGATGTCAATTTTGTTGATATTTTTAAAAAAGCAACTCAGTTCAGTTTTCTCTATTGCTTTTCAATTCTCCATTTTATTTATTTCTAAGCTAATCTTTATTTTCCCTTTTATTCTGTCTTGGGGTATAGTTACTTTTCTAATTCTTTGAGGTATAAGCCAGGATATTTAGTTCAGATATTTTTTTTCTTTGTAATGTAGGCATTTGATATAAATGTTCCTCTTGGTGTTGTTTTTGTTGTACCCCATAAGCTTTTGTATGTTGTTTTTGCTTTTGTCTTACTATATTTTTCAATGTCTAATTTTATTTTTTCTTTGACTATTGGCTGTCCAAGATTCTGTTGTTTAATTTCCACATATTTGTGAAATTTCCCATTCTGCTTTTGTTGTTGATTTCTGATTTTCTTCCATTGCAGTCAGAAAAGATAGGTGGCAAAACTTCAGACTTGTTAAATTTTAGACTTGTTTTGTAACCCAACATGCAATCTGTCCTTGTTGTGCTTGAGAAGCATGTGTGTTTTGCTACTGTTGAGTGAAATGCTCTGTATACGTATGCTAGGTCTATTTGTTCCATAGTGTTATTCATATCTGTTGCTTATTGATTTTATATCTGGATGTCCTATCGATTGAAAGTAAAATATTAAGCCTGCTATAATTATTGTATTGCTATTTCTTCCTTCAGTTCTGCCATTGTTTGCTGCATATATTTGTGTGCTGTGATGTTAGATGTATATGTATTTATAATTGTCCTATGTTCCTGGTAAATTGACTCTTTTATTATTAATGTTATTTTGTCTCTGATTAAAGTTTTTACATAATTAGCCTGATACTGTTATAAATACTCCCACTCTCTTTTATTTACCATTTGCATGGTATATCTTTTTCCATCCTTCATTTTCGGCCTATGTGAGTATTAAAACTAAAGTGAGTCTCTTATTTATATCATAAAGTTATGTCTTGTCTTTTATTCTAAATAATTCAGCTATTCGAGATATTTTGATTGGAGAGTTTGATCTATTTATATTTAAGGTAAATATTTATAGTCATGGATTTAGTTTTTGAACTTATTAATTATTTTCTATAAAGTTGGTAGTTCTTTGGTCCTCCTTTTCTGCTTTTGCTGCCTTTCTTGTGTTTCATTAATTTTTTGGATTTATATGCTTTGATTCTTTTTTCTTTCATGTATCTTCTATAGGTTTTCTTTTATGATCACCATAGGACTAACATAAAATAACTTAGAGTTATAACAGCCTATTTTAAGTTGATAACAACTTCACTTCAATAACAGACAAAACCTCCACAATTTTACTTCTCTTCCCCATTTTTTGTTATTGATATCATAATTTACATCTTTTTATATTGAGTATTCATTAGTGTATTTATAGTTAATTTTGATATTTACATATTAAATTGTATGCTATAACTAAAATGATTTACACACCACTATTATAGTATTAAAATATTTTCTGTATTTATCTATATACTTACCTTTAACATTGACTGCTATGCTTTTATATGCTTTTTATTGCTGTTTAGTACCCTTTTACTTCAACTTAAAGAATTCCCATTAGAATTTTTTTTTTTTTTTTTTTTTTTTTTTTTTTTTTTTTTTTTTTTTTTTTTTTTTTTTTTTT
>NW_016107352.1:6909402-6913254 GCF_001604975.1 Cebus imitator | reverse complement strand
GGGATTACAGGCACGTGCCACCATGCCCAGCTAATTTTTTTTGTATTTTTAGTAGAGACGGGGTTTCACCATGTTGACCAGGATGGTCTCGATCTCTTGACCTCGTGATCCACCCGCTTTGGCCTCCCAAAGTGCTGGGATTACAGGCTTGAGTCACCGCACCCGGCCAGTAGAATTTTTTTTTGTAAGGCATATCTAGTGGTGATGAACTCCTTCATGTATTATTTGTCTCTGAAAGTCTTTATCTCCCCTTTATTTCTGAAGAACAGCTTTATTAGGTATATGATTCTTTATTGACAGAGTTTTATGCTTTTGACACTTTGACTCTATCATCACACTCCATTCTAGTATACAAGATGTCTGCTGGTAAGTTACAGGTTCACAGAAATACCTTTGTATATTACAAGTTGCTTTACTCTTTTTGCTTTCAAAGATCTCTTTTAACTTTTGACATGTTGATTACAATGTATGTTAATATATTATTTTTGGTTAATCATTTTTGAGATTCATTGGCCTTCCTGGATCTGAATGTCTATTTCTTTCCTCAGAGTTGAGAAATTTCTGGTCATTGTTTCTTTGAATAAGCTTTTTTTATTTCTCTCTTTCTTCTCCTTTGAGAACTCTCACAATATATATAATGGTCCTCTCAATGGCTTCCCATAAGTTCTTTAAGATTTCTTTACTCTTTTTCATATTTTTGCTTTTTATTTCTCTTTCTAGATATTTTCTGATTATTTTTTTAAATTTACTGATTCTTTCTTCTTAATCTATTTTCCAGTTGAACGTCATGATTAGACTCTTCTCTTGAGTCATTGTCTTCATCAGCTCCATGGCTTCTGTTTGGTAATTTTTATAGGTAATTTATATTGTTACTTTAATTATCTCTTTGATATTGCATTGTTCTCCTGACTTCATTAACAATTTTATGATGGTGTTTTTGAATTATCATATCTTCATTTTAATTAGAGTGGCTTTCTGGGAGTGTATCTTATTTCTTTTCTTGGAACATGTTTTTCTGTTTCTTAATTTTCCTTAACGATTTCTGTTTAGGGCCTATGCATTATAAAAAAAGCCACTTCTAGTCTTCATCAACTGTTCCCATACAAAGGAAGTCTCTTACCAATAGGCCAGATAGTGATTCTGGGAACATCGAAAAAATTCATGCACTTTCAAACCCCCATCTTTTTCCTAAGTGGCACTTAGGAATGTAGAATATGCCAGATCCCTTCAGCTGTCCAAGAGAAATCTAACAGAAGCCAGTACCTGGGGCAACACACAGTAATATTTTGGCATTGCATGTATGGTCTAGTATTTTCTTTCCCGCTGCTGGAAGATGCTGGCAGCTGTTTTGTTTTGTTTTGTTCCCCCTTCCTCTACGCACACAACCTACTTTTCACTAAGCCAGATAGGGGCTATGGCACATTCTGACTTGCTTACTGAAATGTAAATCTGCTCTCAGTGGTCTCCAGGTGACTAACACATACCAAGTCACATCAGTGCTCTGAGACAGGAAGGACAGAAACCAGTGTTTCAGGTATTCTTCAGAGAAAATCAGAACATTGGATTTATCTTATTTTCTTCTCTCCCTAGGGAGAAGCTGGGAGCTGAGGTATTCCCACTTTCTTACTTTGAGCTGAGCCTAGAAATGTGGCTATGGAATGTTCCAGCTTGATAGTTCAAACCATAATCATTTATCTCAGTGACCTTCAGGTGACTAAAGGTTTTGTCAGCACTCTGACAGAAGTGAGGTAGAAGCCATTTTTTCAGGCAACCCTCAGAATAATTAGAACATTGGATGTTTGGTGCATTCCTTTTCTTTCCTTTACAGGGTGAAACTAAGAGTTTCCTTCTAATTATATGGCATCATGCTAGCGGTAGTGCTTCAGGTGTGAGGGTATCTCAAGTATTCCTACCAGCTTCAGGGTAACTGGTTTTATGTTTTAGAGATACAGAAGTCTCTCCATTATTTTCTGGATTTCTTATAAAGGAATTGTTCCATGTATCATTGTTGAATTGATGTGTCTATTGGCGGAAGAAGGGTCTGGGGCTTTCATTATCTTGCTGACATTACTTTCCATTCACACATAAGTATCTTAATTGATATAAAAGAAGCATTCGACAAAATCCAACACACTTTCATGATAGATACAGTCAACAAACTAGCAATAGAATTGTATATCTAAACATGATGCATGACATTTCTGAGAAACCTATTATTATTGTATTCAATAGTGAATGACAAAACTTTCCTTTTAATTTCACATACAAGAAAATAATGCCTTTTTTCACCACTTCTATTCAACCTTGACTGAGGAGTTCTAGTAAGAGCAAATAGGCAAAATAATAGTAATAATAATAATAATAGAAATTAGAGAGAAAGAAGTAAAATCATCTCTATTTCCATTTGAAACAACTTCAAATATAGAAAATCCTAAGAATAAAAAACTATTAAACATTTTCAACATGGTTGCAGAATAAATTTTATCACTCAAGAATCAGTTATATTTCTAGTTATCAGCAATGAACAATCTGAAAATAAAATTTAGGTAATTTCATTAATACTATATTAAATATACATATTATACTTAGAAAAATGTTACCCAAAGAGGTGCAAGCCTTCATAGAAATGTAAAAATAAATTGCTCAAAGAAACTACAAATATAATATGATTTAGAATAAAATAATCCCCAAATCATATTAATGATTCAAATCAGTCTTTATCAAGATTTAAATTATCCTATTTAGTTTTACTTTTTACAGAAATAGAAATGGAAAGCTGGACATAAAATTTATATGGAATTGAAAGGGACCCAAAATAGGCAAAATAACCATGCACTCAGCTGGACAACGCACACTTCCCAGTTTCAAAACTTACTACAAAATTATAGTAATAAAAACATTGTGACATTGGCATAAAGATGGACATATTATTAGTGGAATAAAAAGAGTCTAGAAAAAAAATTTAGATTTTCAACAAGGATGGTATTTCAGTAGTTTGGAGCTACTTATAAACAGACTCGGGCATTTTTTATGTTTTATTTGCTTGATTTTTGTTTAATATTCTCTTTTGAATGCTGATTTCTTTACATGAGTAGGATTCAAATAGGTATTTATATTGGTAAGCACATTTTTGCTTTTTTGTAGTGGATCTTAGAGGACAAAATAACCCAACGATAAGAACATTCATTTTCTGTTCAAACTCATATATGAAATCATGAAAATCAGAGATTTTTGACCCACCCCCCCCCAAAAAAAAGACAACTTTTGATTTAGAAGCACATATGTTATCATGATTATGAAACACAAAATATTATTTATATATTACATGATTTTAGGAATGTTGAAAGACTAATAGTCAACACATCCTTTTACACTGACTAAGAAATTCCCAAAATTTTACCATCATAGTTTTGGCCTCTTTAGGGCTTCATATAAATCCACTAACATGGAAGTTCTCCTGAGGAAGATAATAATGGTAATGATAGCTTCAACTCACTGGTTATGCCAAGAAACTGTGGCAACGTGGCTAGCCACATGTCTTCTAATCTTGCATATATGAGATTGATGGATTTATCCTTATTTTACATATGAGAAAGTTTATGTAAATAAAATTTAAGTGAGAGAGAAGTTTTATGTCTCACAAAGTAAGTATTTACATAAGTAGTGTTGCAAAAACATTTTTGCTCTTAAAGACCTGGAACCAACCCAAATGCCCATCGATGATAGACTGGATAGGGAAAATGTGGCACATATACACCATGGAATATTATGCAGCCATCAAAAGCGATGAGTTTGGGTCCTTTGTAGGGACATGGATGAACCTGGAAACCATCATTCTCAGCAAACTGACAG
>NW_016107352.1:6880863-6909332 GCF_001604975.1 Cebus imitator | reverse complement strand
AGGGGAGGGACGGTGGGGGGTGGGGAGCTGGGGAGAGATAGCATGGGGAGAAATGCCAGATGTAGGTGATGGGGAGGAAGGCAGCAAATCACACTGCCACGTGTGTTACTATGCAACAATTTTGCATGTTTCACTGGGCAATGTTTTTTAACATCGATTCTCACATCATCAGATGAAATCTAAAACTGGATATTATAACAGCCTCATATAGGTTTTATGAAATTTAAGTCTTTATGCATTAACTAGGATGAAGTAAAATATTATTCAAGAATACTATCTGTAGAATTATAAGTTTCTCGGTCAAGTTCAATGTGGCATGTGTTAGCATTTGTGGTATATTTTTATATTCTCTCAATTAATATGTTACTGTTGGAGAGACAAAAAACATAACTTTTCAATAATAATGGATTGATGTTTTAGAATAAGCAAATATTTAGTCGCTAATATATTAATAAATGCAGAGCTTCATATTAACAGTGAGCCTGTCACATCTCTCTAAAGACTATTTCATAACCACATAAGCCATAAACACAAATATTTCTAAAGAGCAAAAGTTGCTTAGAAACATTAATATCTGAAATGTATTATTTAAAGAAAATAAAATAAATTCAATGATAGGGTATTTATTATCCATTAGTATTTATTTATATAAATAGTAAAAAGTTGATCCTTATAAAACTTTGACTGCCCACATGGATTAATGGTATTACCTAATTATGTGATCCTGAAAATGCTTTTGAAATCATCACTCAAATTTAAGTAAAACATACAGAGCTTTGTGAATAGCATTATAATAAAAACAAGAGAAAACATTAGGTTTTTAAACTTTTATGTAAGGCTGCTAACTGAGCTCATTGACAAATTTTGTAGAGAGATAATATCTTCAAATTTAAACTCTGTATGGCACTGCCTGCAGATATTATTTTTCTTTTCCCTAGAGACATTGCTTTAGGCTGAATAATTTTTTTTTTGCAAATTGCAATGTACAAATGCTTTGACTTCATCTTGAAGTTTTGCTATAAAGCTGTACTATATACAGGTAATCAAAAATGTTTGCATACTTTGGATATGAACTAATCAAAATATCCATTAAGCATGCTAACAAGCACACCTGTTATCATTAACAGATTTATTCTATAATTTTATATGATTAGCACAATCAAATTAAAAGGTGAAAACATGATGATAGCACCCTTTTTATGAAGTATGAGTAATTATTAGTATAAATGGTTTAAGTATCAATTACAAATAAAAATTCCCAGGAGTTATACGCTAGTATGATAACAGTGCCTTAATTTATGAACAAGACTTTTTGCAAGCATAAGTAGGGCCTTTGAATTCATACTTGTTTTTCATTAAAGTCTACAAATAGATATTTAAAGATACTTAACATGATGATTATCTAATCTAACCTTTAATTTCCTGCACTTAGATTTAGAGGTACACATGGTCCAGTATTCTTTGCATCCTCTCTTCCTACTCTGCTGTACTGTCTGCTCTCACTCTTAATTGCTTTTTCACAAGTATTTGTGTCAAAAAGATTTATTTTTGTTGTTCTTTCCGTGTTTCAGGTATTTATAAATTTAATTTTCAAATATTAGCATATAGATCTGTAATGCTGCTATGCAGTTTATTTGATTGTTTACTTGCTCTTACCCTAGCACTTGATAAGTAGAACTAAAAGGTAAAAATGATTTCACATATGTGCTTCATAAGTAAGTTTCTTTGCTTAGGGGCTTCTGGAGAATAAAATGAGGAAATATTTTAATCTGCTAGTAATAAGCCTCTCTACACTAAGTGTACCTACAACCATATCTTAAGTACTAGTAATCACTATACTACAAATATTGTGATCTTAACAGGATAAAAATGCTGTACAAACTTTCATTCTAGCACATCAGCATAGATATAAATGTTAGTTGCTGATACATATTATAATACAATTTTATAATGTTTATGCAAAATAATTATAATTGAAGAGTAGAGACATTGAGTCTTGAAAGGGAAATGTTAACCTATCAGGACAATAAAAAGGCTCAAAAACAGGTGTATATTTGGAGCTGGGAGCAAATGTAACATACAAGAAATGAAATCAGGCATCAGAACCAGATATCAGAGTATGAAGTGACAATTTCTCAATCAATTTGTCAATCAAGAGTGGGTTAAAGAAAAAAAATGCTATTTAGCATCATAGTATGGATTATTATCAAGATGGGAAAGAGAAAGCAAGTTTCCTGAGGCACCATGCTGATGCTTAAAACTGTTGCAGGTTAATACCTCTGTGAACAGACCTCCACTAATAATGCTTACCTTTTCCAGAATAAATTCTTAATAACAATTACCAGTTGTCCTCAATAACATTTTTATGAGACATTAAGCAGTAACTAAGATATTTAAATCTTAGTCAACAGTGCTACAGATTGTGAGTAGTTAGAAATAAGGATTAATTAATCATCTCTGATTGTAGTAATATAAATGGAATCAGCTCTAAATAAAAAAAAGTTAAATTTAACAGTATGAGAAAGCTACATCTTATAGATGCATATAGAATTTTCATTTGTACTTTCACAAGTCTCAAAACCTGTATGAACATGAGAAGAAACTTTATTCATATCAAAATTAAAGGTCAATGAAGCAGGTTATGAGCACAGACTGACAACTTCCATCAATGCTGTTTCTAACCCTATGTGTTCTTAAAAGCAGGGACGTTTATGTTTTATACCTGATATGTCCACTGAAAGTACAGTAGAAAGGAGAAAGAAACCATTTACCAATCATAACGAATTTAACTGATTTAACCAATACACACAATTTTAGCTCTAAATTTGGATTGATGAATAGCAATTCTTTCCTTGTGACTGAAAATGATAAACTGAAATAGTTGCAAGACTTTTATAAAACAAATAATAAAATGGCTAAAGAAATAAGAGGCTAGACAAGGTTTTCAAATAAATAATTTCCTGTATCCTCCATTGCAGGCATAGAAATGATAATTTCACAAATATAGAAGGAAAAGGATGTAATTTCACTGTTTTATTTATTGTCTTGTAGAATCAGCCCATGCTTCATTGCAGACCAAATGCATTTCTTTCATGTCAGGTAGTTATGTATATTTGCTTTTAGCTTGAACTCTCGCTAATGTGTAAAAAGAGTCAGTTATTTGCTTTCAGTCCCATGTACAATCTGTAAATTACAAGAATATCAAAGTCATATACAGGAAGACAGCAGGTCTTTGACTAGCATTGTTTCATTCAATATTATGACATTGATGAGAAAAATGGTTGATTCCTGCTGGGGCCACTCTCTGTGTGGAGTTGGTATGCACTCCCCATATCTGCATGGATTTTCTCCATGTATTTTAGTTTCCTCTCATATCACCAAGATATATCCCTTAAGTTTATTGGCCTATCTCCATGGTCTCTTCTGAGTAAAAGTGGGTAGGTGTGAGGGCAGCCTGCCATGGGATTGCATCCTGTCCAGGGGTGGTTTCTGCTTTATGCCCTGAGCTGCTGGCATAGACTCTAGGCATCTAGGACTCAGAACTGAAATAAGTGGCTTAGAAAAGGAATAAATGAATACAAATTATTGTCAGATAAAAATTTGTAAAGTATAGGATAATCATACTGATGGGGGACAACAAATATCATGGTTGGAAAATGTTCAGTGGGCCATATATGTTCGTGTTTGGTTTGGACTATGTGTTAATAGGAGGTGCTCCTGACAATTTTCACTTTGCAAACATTTGGTTTTTTATTTAACCCACCACCACTATGATCACTGTCACTCACTAACTCCCCAAAATTTGTAGATGTATGTATAGCTCTTATTTATTTCACAGTTTAATATTAGAAGCATTTGAAGTCTTTACTTGGAAGTTTGGTGATGTTTTTTGTGACCAGAGTATATCTTAAGAACTTAACTTTTGTTAATGCCAATTCACCTATGAGAAATTGGTTTCATTATATATCATTTTGCTTCAAGTTACAGTTTCTGAGAACCTACTGATGACACTGAATACTTACTGTATTTGCTTATCATACGAACAGTTATCATAATGTTATTCTCTTCATGGGTGAATCAATATATAATTTCTCACCACAGTCTTGTGAGCAACATTGCTAAGAGTTCATAAGTTGGAGTCTACTCATGCAAAGTAGGACTCAGACATGGACTTAATTGATAAGATACATAGGCTAGGCAGGCATCAGTATTTTCTCTAAGTAATTTCCCCAAATTACTGTGATGAGCAGCCAGTGATGAGAACTGTGTAAAGGTTTCCGTAAAATTTTGTTTTCCTTTGTTTGCAACCACACTTGAAAACTTTCTTTTCTTCCCTAATGAAAAAGTACATAGCATTGATTTTCAAAAAATGTATTAAAAGTAATTCTTAAGAAGTTTCAATGTTTAGTACTGCCAATGTCTTTAATGATATTCCAAATTTGACACAGATAATGATACCCTATTGCTGATCTTCACAAAACAAAAATAAGCTACTAAACCAACTGTTTTTTAATGGGTTACAATACCAGAGGAGGTGATTTGGACCCATTATGTGTTACATAATTAAATTTTAAAAACACTGAAAGGATCCCTTTGGAAGGCTGCAGATTGTAATATTCCATGAATTTGTTCCCTCAACAACCAATAAAGGACCAAAAAAAAAAAAAAAAANCAATAAAGGACCAAAAAAAAAAAAAAATAGAAAAAGAGAACTTAACAATATGTGCATTTTCCTAAAATTACCGAATGCTAGTCACCCTCAAAACACATGCAAAGCTCTCATTAGCAGTAATAGAAAGTGTGCATGCATATGGAATTTGAAAAGAATATGCAATCAAACTGTCTTGATTATTGTGTAACATTTTATATAAATGTATCTTTCATGGATTTAGTTAGAAAAAGTGAGATTCAAATAGAATTGTCAATTGTAAACATCATTCATATCCTTAGTTATGGACCAAATAGAAAGAAATTGGAAAGGTAAATTGGTAGAATAATCACATGTAACCAAAATTCTCTACTGAAATTTAAGGAAGTGTGTACTTTATATTAGCAATTAAAAGTGATAGATAAGCAATTTATTTTTTGTTTCAGACATACTTTGAAAAACACAATAAAAAAATACATTCATATAGTCCATGCCACCATTACACATATGATCCTATCAATTTAATAATTATATCTGAGGTTTTATCTATAAATTTTAGTGAATAATGAATGATATCAGTTTACCAATGTATTCAATTTACTAATTCATCTATTCAATAAAATTTTATTAAATAATAACTGAGACATTGATATTTACTGAAAGAATTGAAGAATCATAATAAAAAGAAAAGACTGTCCCTAACCTGAAAAATAAAGGAATAAAAAGTACAAGTAGTGTGTATGGCTGTTAAACCAAACAGAAGTGATTGGCTCAACATTTATTTAGAACTTTTTTCTATTTAATTTAAAATATGATGGATTAAAAAACACCAACTACAGATGAGACTTGAAATCATAAATAACAATTATGTGTGTGTGTGTGTGTGTGTGTGTGTGTATGTCAATGTGAAATTATATATGACCACTCCCCAATAAACTGTGTTTTCATCTCTTTATGAGTGATGTTCAGGAACAAATATTATACTCACAATGGTGAGGGTTTCTCTTTAATTTCATTTGTAGTAAACTGTATTTAAATATCTATCGTCTATATGAACACAAATATCGATATGTCTATATGATCTATATGTCTATATCATTATTTAAATAAAGCTTACCCCATTGCATTCGGTTTTCTTTTTGATTATCAAAGAAAGATCCATTTATAATAGAAAATTAGGAAATACTGTAAGAAATAAATGCTAAAATCCCAACATTTAGGTAATATCAAAATAACATGCTAGTATTATGTCTTTCCTGTATAAATCTTTAAAAAAATAAATTTGTCTTTTTTTAGGTGAGATTACACTGTTACATCCCAATTTTTGATTTAATAGTATTATTATTTTATTTATTTATTTATTTAGAGACAGGGTTTCACTTTGTCACCCAGGCCAGAGTACAGTGGCATAGTCTTGGCTCACTGCAACCTTTGCCTTCCAGGTTCAAATGATTCTCCCACCTCAGCCTCCAGTGTAGCTAGAATTACAGGCATGTGCCACCACGCTCGGCAAATTTTTATATTTTTTGGTAGAGGCAGAATTTCATTGTGTTGGCCAGGCTGGTCTTGAACTCTTGACCTCAAGTGATCCACTCACCTTAGTCTCAAAAAGTGACAGGATTACAGGTGTGAGCCACCATGCCCAGCCAAATATGATTTGTAATGTGGTATCAGGCTATTAAACATTTTTGTTTCTTTGTATAATTTTAATGAATAATTTTCAAATTGTGCATGTACATCATAATTTATTCAATTATGCTAAAGTTAAATTTGTATACTGCTTCCAATTTCTGCAATGTAAAAAAATGCTGAAGGAGACAATTCTGTAACCCTGTGTCTCTTATATTTGTAATAATTTTCATATTGTTCACTAACATCATAATTTATTCAGTTCTGCTGATATTAAATTTGTATACTGCTTCCAATTTTCCAATGTAAAAAATACTGAAGGAGACAAGTCTGTTACCCTGTCTCTTAAGTTCTCTACATTTTTAATGATTGTGTTCCTATAAGATACGTAGAATTAAAGTTATTGAATAAACGGAAATAACTTTTCCTTGGTTTTCTGAGCATAAAAGAAACCACTCTCATGGTGAACAGATTCATCCCTTCTAACTCTTTTAGACTAATCTTGTTAGATTTATGATGCTTATCTACTTTGAAATTTATTATCTAGTAAATCATCTATGAATGTATAGATTATGCAAATGCATTTAAGTGTCAATAAAATATTTTTTATAAATTTATTCTTACAAAATTTCAGTATTTTTCTGAGTTTATAGGTAAAGGGAGATTAATAACTATTTTTACTTTCTTCTGAATTTAAATTTTCATCAATATAAAATTGCACTATTTGCCTCAATAAACACTTCTTTCTATTATTTATTGTTAAATCTGCCTCCTAATATTGTGTTTGGCTGATTTTTATTTTTTCATAAATTTTAATTTTTTAATTTTAAAAATTTTTTTGCTGTGTATATTTGAGATTTACAACATGATGTGAGTTACATATAAATATTAAATGGTGACTATGATAAAACAAATAAACTTGTTTATTAACATTACTTTTTTGTAGCAAGAGCAGCTAAATTTACTTATTTAACAAAAATCTCTAATACAATACAATTTTATTTAGCTATAGTCTTCATGTTGTATATTTAGACACACACGTTTGCCAATGTTTTGTCATGGGTTAAAATGATAAAGATGATGGAATCATATAGTCATCCTTCTCTGAGGCTCCATGGCGCTTGGTGGAGATCCACTCTGCTTCAGCATTATTAATCACTATGTTTTATTCTTTGCTGATTTCCCTTTGTTATGAAAATAAAACCTTTACTTTAATAGTAGCATCAGTTCAAAACTTTACTTTTAATGCAATCAGAATATGGTTTTCTTTAAATAGAGGATGTTAAAAGTTTTAATAACTTCTATGTTTTGAGTTGACAGCTTTCCCCTATTTATGCCTTTATTTTATGTTATTCAATGTTTCCTGTGGTTTTGTATTGTTTTGTTAGTCATATAAATTCTGTATTGTTTGCTTTTATCCTCTGTAATTATTGGAAAACTAAATCTATTTTTATTCATTCCTAATGATTTATGTTTATGATACATACATCCAAATTTATACTTTTGGAATAAAACAGTGATTTGTACACTTGTGTAGGTTAAACACGAATTCAGTTTCCATCTATCTATATACTACCTATTAAATATCTGATATTTGCAATTTTTATTTGGGATATGGAATCAATTTTTATTAGTTATATATAAGCTTCCAAATATTTTCTTCAATTATTTATTCTTTTATGTTTTATAGAATTTACAATATTTAGAATGTATAACTAATTTTAGCCATATTTTTAAGCATTGAAAATATTTAAGCTTGTGCTAACTGATATAAAATTAACAGCTGCTCCTGCAGCATGATCTTTTTTTGACATCTGTACTGTTAAGTAACAGTTAAATAACATAATATTTTTGAGTTGTGAACTGTTATTAACTTAAATATCAATGCTTTCTTTAAAAGTATAAATATCTTTTGTAACTAGAATAAAATTAGTTTCCTGAATTTTGTATATTTTGTATCATTGCTTACTGTCTTTATTAAAATTTGTCTGAGTTTAAAATTCTTTAATCAAAATCTTTGTCCTTTAAAAATTTCTAAACCGTAGCATCTTATTTTTTATTATGTTACAGGAGAACTTGGTCAGCATATATGTTTTGCAGTCAATATAAACGTTTTCTACCCATATTTACAAATGTTAACATTATGTTTATAGGTTATAACTACCTCTTCATTCATTTAAGCTATTTAAACATTGAATATATTATTATGCTTAGTGTCCTTGATTTAGGGCTTGTTAACTTAATCACATTTTCTCAGTACATCTTGAATATTTTTCATATCAGGAATATATTTTATATGCACACTTAAAAAATGTTAGACTATATCTCTATTTTTTCATTTAGTTTTACATGTAATTTTTTTGTTTCAATTTTAGACATTTCTTCACTTTTTAATCTATTACCTGAGAGTTTCTTGTGTTTATCCTCCACATCATAGATTTGAATTTTCCGTTTCTACTTTTACCCATTACATGCATATATTAATCCTATAAAATTCTACTCTTAGCTTGTCTACTTTTTATGTCATTCATTGATTTATTATATAACTCAACCTGCTTTTCTTGTGCTAATTTATAGAAGGAACAGCTATTTGCACTTTTATGAAAACATTTTTTTTTCTAAACTTTTACCTGCCTTTTCTCAGGTGAAACTATTTTCAAGGATATTTTTCTCAGTATTCAAGAAAAGTTCTACTAGTTTCTGCTTATTGTCAAATCTTTTCATAGGTCAAGGAGAATTTTCCTGTATCTTACACAAAATACATATATTTTGGATTTGTGTTTTTTCCTGAAAATGTGCAACTAGGTCCATCATGTTGTACTCATGCCAGCTGTTAGCTTTTCATACAGTCACATAGTGTACAGCTCCAACAGTGTGGTAAAATTACTTCGTAAGATTAAGTCTAAGGGTTTTCATTGTGTTACCGAGAAAGGAGTCTTCTTCCAGACTCTAAGAAGAGATTCTTGGATCTCTTGTGTGTAAGTCGCAGAGCATAGTAAAGTTAAAATGGTTTATTAGAAGTCACTCTACTATAGAGTAGGGCATCTTCAGAAAGCAAGAGAAGGAAGGCCGCAACCTTACAAATAATACTTGCTTATATAGGATATTAAGGCTAAGAATATTGTACTTCATTATAAAAAGCTTGTTATCAGCTTTTGACAGGCTATTAGTACTGTATTTTTTATTTTCCTGTGTAACTATTGAGGTTAGCAAGACTTTACGAGTGTACAATTAATTTTAAGAAAAATTATTAAATGCTTTTTGTTCATAATATATCAAGAAGTTTCCATAAGTTCTAGGTCTTTATTCATTTAGTAATTAAATCCTTCCCTCAGCCATAACACATCTTGTGACCAAGAGTGCCTAATCCCTCTGAGAATGTATCCCAGCACGTTTGGCAGCATCCAGCCTTTATTCACGATGGAGTCCCTTGGTTAGGACCCTCTGACAACTGTGCAACATAGTACATGAAAGAACGAGCATTCTAAATTGATTGTTTCCTGTTCACCCCCATCAAACCAGATCTTTAATTTTTTCTGAAAAAAAAAAATACATTCATATTGCAGTAAGCCTGGACCCAATAGCTCATGCCTGTAAATAATACCAGCTACTTCTCAAGCTGAAGCGAAGGATGTCTTGAACACATGAGTTTGAGACTATAGTGGTGCTACTGTGCTCTATCCTGGGCAACAAAACAAGAATTGTACCTTTACCACCTCATCTCAACATAATTATACATTCTAGGATTGGCAATTTCTGGATAAATAAATAAAGTGAGAAATGAGTGAAAAAGAGATGAGAAGAAGGCACCACTTTGATTTCCTCAGAGAATGACTTCAAATCTATCAACTGCTTTTTTCTTTCCAATCATTATAATGCCTTTTGAGTTCTAGCAAATGCACCACTTTATATGAGATTTAGATTTAATTAGCACTTTATTCCCTGTCTGAAAAACCAAAATAAGCATGGTGAATAATTTGCATATGTTGTAAGAACAGATTTCCTTCTAATTAAAAAATTCTCTAGGAATTATCTTCAAAATATCTTATGTCCACCATTGGACTGCATTAGTGGGCTTTTGTATGCTCCAGCTTGATCATATGAGGCATCAGCAAAAGCACAGAGGACAATAGCAGATGAAGCTCTTGGACTTTATTTTCTCAGTTGTCTCCCAGTCAAGTGACCATGGGCTTGCTGCATTCCTCTTTTAATGGCTATGGCTACTATGTGGTATCTTTTACTGTGCAGCTCATTCCTGTATTATGAGGCTGAGGTTATTGGCCCATGTCTTGTTGTTCTCCTAAACCCACCCACGTATCTATAAATAATCTCTTCATTAAGGTGCCCTCAAATTACCTTTTTGAATGTGCCATATATTTCTGCCAGGATTTAGATTGGCAGAGTCTTGTAGAGAGAACATGCTATCCAGAAATAGCATTGATGTGGTTTGCCTGTGTCCCTGCCCATATCTCAAATTGTAGCTCCCCTAATTCCCCCCTGTTGTGGGAGGGACATGGTAGGAGGTAAATGAATCATGGGGGTGAGTCTTTTCTGTGCTGTTCTGGTGATAGTGAATAAGTCTCGGTAAGATCTGATGGTTTCATAAAGGGGAGTTTCCCTGCGCATGCTCCCTAGCCTGTCACTATGTAAGATGTCCCTTTGGCCTTCCTTCATGTTCCACCATGATTGTGAGGCCTCCCCAGCCATGTGAAATTGTGAGTCCATTAAAACTCTTTCCTTTATAAATTGCCCATTCTCGGATATGCCTTCATTAGCAGAGTGAGAACAGACTAATACAAGCATGAACACTTTTAGAAGCTAAGCCTGTTCAAGTTGCTTAATATCGTTGAGCTTCTTTGTTCATCTACACCTGCATCAAATAAAACTAGCCAGCAGATATGTTGTGACCAGAAAATACATATAAGGCACTTGGAATATGGTAGCCCTCAAATAAATAGTACCTACTATTTTTATAATCTCTCAGTGGCCAAATAATCCTAGTAACTAAAAATGAAAAACAAATGCATATGTACATATGCAAAGATAAATATTGTCTGCTATCTACCATTCTTTATAGAATTTTTATTAAATCTTTAATTCTATGCCCTACACAAAGGATATTAAATTGTTTTCAAACAGCATTCTATGGAAGAATCACAAAAGCTTAATCGACAATACAGATTATTTGTAATAAGTTACTTATAATAAAAAACTCAAAACTGCTGTACAAATTATATCCAACAAAATAACAGAAGTACCCAGCTGTAAAATTCACTAAATATTTTCTAGTTGATATATCCTACTGCATATAACAAAATTATAGTTATTTTTCACAATTCTTTATAGAATGATCTTAAATAAAAGATCAAAGTGGTGAGATTTCACAATGGAATATAGAGTTTTACTTTCAGGCAATATTATCTTCTTTCAATCATTGCCAGCCATGAACCACTTCTAAAGAATTTACTGCCTAAAATAACAACACTGTGACATTGGCATTAGGTTAAGTCAATAATGGTAATGTAAACTTAATTATTAGTATTGACATGGATTCTATTAATATGTTATACATTTCCTGACATGCATGAGCAGAGCTTTGATTTCTCTATGTCTAAATTTCAATATTGCTGTAGGTGTTGGAGATCTCTTTTAACTTTATGCCTAATTGGTCTCCAATATCCTTTCACTATTGTAATCTTAAATAGCATGCACATAACCACTTCAACCTAAACACACCTCATGTTAGGGTTCTTTTAAAGAGTAAAATGCATTATTCAAGACCAGCCTGGGCAATAAAGCAAGACCCTATCTCTAAAGACAAACTGCTGCTCAAAATAAAGAGGTGGAGGGATATTTACCAAGCAAATGGAAAGCAACAAAAACCAGGGGTTACAATCCTAGTCTCTGATAAAACAGACTTTAAACCAACAAAGTTAAAAAAAGACAAAGAAGGGCATTACATATTTGTAAAGGGATCAATAAAACAAGAAGAGCTAACTATCCTAAATACATATGCATCTAATACAGGGGCACCTAGATTCATAAAGCAAGTTCTTAGAGACCTACAAAAAAATCTTAGACTGCCACACAATAATAGCGGGAGACTTTAACACCCCACTGTCAATATTAGACAGATCAACAAGATAGAAAATTAACAACATATTCAGGACTTGAGCTCAGCTCTGGCCCCAGGGGACCTAATAGACATCCACAGAACTCTCCACCCCAAATCAACAGAATATACATTCTTCTCAGCAACACATTGTACTTATTCTAAAATTGACCACATAATTGGAAGTAAAACACTTCTTAGAAAATGCAAAAGAACAGAAATTATAACACAGTCCCTCAGACCACAGTGCAATCAAATTAGAACTCAGGGTTAAGTTCACACAACTTAATCACACAACTACATAGAAACTGAACAACTGGATCCTGAATAACTACTGAGTAAATAACGAAATTAAGGCAGAAATAAATAAGTTCTTTGAAACCAATGAGAACAAAGACACAACGTACCATAATTTTTGGGACACAGCTAAAGCAGTGTTTAGAGGGAAATTTATAGCACTAAATGTCCACAGGAGAAAGAGGGAAAGAACTAAAATTGACAACGTAACACCATAATTAAAAGAACTAGAAAACAAGAGCAAACAAATTCAAAAGCTAGCAGAAGACCAGAAATAACTAAGATCAGAGCAGAACTAAAGGAGATAGAGATACGAAAACCCTTCAAAAAAATCACTGAATCCAGGAGCTGGTTTTTTGAAAATATTAACAAAATAGACTGCTAGTTAGACTAATAAAGAAGGGAAGAGAGAATAATCGAATAGACACAATAAAAAATGATAAAGGGAGTATCACAACTGATCCCACAGAAATATAAACTACCATCAGAGAATGCTATAAACACCTCTACACAAATAAACTATATAACCTAGAAGACATTGTCAAATTCTTGGATGCATACACCCTTCCAAGACTAAACCAGGAAGAAGTTGAATCCCTGAATAGACCAATAACAAGTTCTGAAATTTAGGCAGTAATTAATACCCTACCAACCAAAAAAAAGCCCAGGACCAGATGGATTCACAGTCAAATTCTACCAGAGGTACAAAGAGGACCTTGTACCATTCCTTCTGAAACTATTCCAAACAATAAAAAAGAGGGAATTCTCCCTAACTTATGAGGCCAGCATCATTCTGATATCAAAACCTGGCAGTGACACAACAAAAGAATGAATTACATTTTTAATGGATGATATATTTCAATAAAAGCTTTATTTTTAAATATGAACACACTATGTAATTTTAATTGTTTTTTAAAAATTAATGAAGGAAGTATTATTAGAAGTAAAAATAGTAAATGTAAATTTTGGTATATTTATGTGGCAAAATTGAGTGTTCTGGTTTTTTCTTTATAACTATTTGTGCTATAAATTGTTGGCAAGCTTGCAATCGATGTAACAATTTATATGGTTTGAATATTTGTCCCGTCCAAATCTCATTTTGAAATGAAATCCCCAATGTTGGAGGTAAAAGCTGTGAGCGGTGTTTGAGTCAGGGCAGGGAGGATCGCTCATTAATGGCTTGGTACCCTCCTCATGGTAATAAATTACTTCTCACTCTATTAGTTCATGCAGGAGCTTGTTGTTTAAAGGAGCCCATCACCTTCTCCTCTCTCTCTCCCTCCCTGTCTGGCCATGTGACATGCTTCCCGCTTTGCTATCCACTATGAGTACGATTCCCAAGACTCAACAGAAACTAAGCAGATGCTTGTGCCATATTTATACAGCCTGAAAAACTGTGAGCTAAATAAACCTCTTTCCTTTATAAATTACTATCTCAGGTATTCCTTTATAGCAGTGCAAAATGGACTAATACATCAAGCAACTGTTTTAAAAGCAATAAACGGGAATACAAATTATAAAGTGATTCAACAAAATCATAATAAATTGGATGACTTATATAATTCATGATATTCTTAATTATATACAAATTTTTCTGGCCTCAATCTTTAATTTTTATAATCACTGCTACCATTCCAGAAAATAATACAAGAAAAAGCCATTTGTATTGATCTGCTGAAATATATCATTCCAAAATTTATTTGTATGGGTTTCGCAGAAGAAATACCAATTCCACTGATGAAAGATACTACTTATATTAATAATTGAATGGTATCATCATTCATGTTTTAATTTGTCAAACACACATTAGGAATTGTGTTTCATCTCCGTGAAAAGCATACTAGTAAAAATTCTATGTAAACACAAATATATTAAGCAGAATCTAGATATTGTATCAATTACTTCCTTTCCCAGATAAAGGTTTATTTCAGGTGTACAATGTCAAAACATTTAACAAAGAATTTTAGATAGTCTTGGCATAAGTGTAATTAGCATACAATTATTCAACCAACAGAGAAATGTGATGAAGGTTTTATGAATGTGGCTAGATTAAACTTTATATTTATTCAACATCTCAGACATTCATAAAATGATCATATTTCTTTTGTTGAACTCCAGTAGTAAAAACAACAAGCAAAAGAAAAGATAAATTGTTAATGATATTTAGTAAATCCGAAATTTACATTAGAATCCTATTACAATGGAATATATACTATAAACATTAGTACCATGTATACAGATTTGATTTATTTTTGTCATTCTATGGTAAAAAGTTGGCTATGTATATGCAGCAACTAGTGTGTGTGATATAAGTTTTTGAAACTTTTCTTCAAAACCTTCACAGAGATATTCAAGGAGGGTAATATTATTTGTACTTCAAAACAGAAGAATCAAACTCATTTGGACACTTCCCTAGATTTAAAAAAGTAATAAAAAGAGAATTATCCCATCCTAGATCTGTTGTGAATGTAAACCTGTGTAGTGATTCTGAACATCTTAAACTATTATTGGGGGAAAATTTCATTTCTGACTATTTGTATTAGTAAAGCAGTTAATGTAAATTTAATGTACATTGGGCTATTTTGATAGCTCTTTGCATTGGTCAAATAAAATTAACCAGACAGTTGATTAACCAGACACTGTTACATTCAGACTGATATGAAGAGTCAGTTCTAGCAAAAAGGTACTTTTTTTGTTCAATGCAAAATGAGCATACTAGGGGCTGATACTATCTTTTTTAAAGTCAAATACATTGGGAAAGCCTAAGGTGAGGTGTTAAGGCTGTATATTTTATTCTCTAAAATAATATTTTTTCTTGACTACATTCTTGCAATGAATTTTGCAATAATAACATGCATATATATATGTATGGTACTTATAGTTTATAGTACTTATAGTTTATAGCATTTTAAAACACACATTTATTCTTAAATTTCACAAAATCTGTGTTATAAGAGTAAATTTTTGTCACTTTTTCAAAGATCAGCAAGAACAGGTCTTGAAACAGTGAAAGGCACCCAGAAGTGAAAGTAACATACTTTTATTTCAAGATTTTGCTTCTTCTCTAAGCATATCGCCTACTTTGCATCAAGGCTTAATTTTGCAGAGTTTAAATTTATTATTTTTACATTTTATTTTATATTTCATCCACCTCAGAGGAGTAGAGTTTACATTATTAGGCAGATAAAATAGTTTATTCATACATTAATAGGTTTGAAATAATCCTCTTTAAGGGTTATAGTATATGATACCATATTAAATATTTAACATGTATGAGCCCATACTGTGGTCATTACTGTAGTCTATAACATTGTAGTCATTGCAGAGTGTACATGTTGAGTAGCAGAGTCTGAGAAAAAAGGACGATAGGGACCTTCATGATGCCTGCCTATCTCTAAGCTACTAGGATAATATGTAAGTCATTACAGTTTGAAGGATGAGGTATAAAGACTCATGCAGTACTTAATATGAGTTATTTTTCAAGACTCTGGAACCAGTAGAACTTGGAAGTGTGAGCTACAGTATCAAAGCAAAGAAAGATGGGATGTTCATAACAAAAAACTCCTACCTAAAAAAGTAGAAATGCTTTAAATAAACAAATTACACTACTCCTTAAAACTTAAAGAGCAAGCCAGACAAACAATTAGTGAAAGGAAAGGAATAATAAAGATCAGAACAGAAATGAATGAAATTGGCTTAAAAAATACACAGGCACACACAATAAAAAGTTGACTTTTTGAAAAGAAGAATAAAATAGACAAACCTTTAGCTAGGCTAACAAAGAAAAAAAAAGACTCAAATAAAATTAGAGATGAAAAAGCAGACATTACATTTGATACTACAGAAATGCACTTGATCATTAAGACTATTATGAGCAACTATTTGCCAATAAACTTGAACATTTAAAATAAATTAACATATTCCTAGACACATATAACCTATGATGGTTGAACCATGAAGAAATTTAAAGCAACAGCAGACCAATAACAAATAATGAGATAGAGACAATAATAGTCTCCCTTCAAATGAAAGCCCAGGACCTGATGGCTTCACTTCTGAATTCTGAAGAAAAAAAAAAAAAAATCAATGGGAATAAATACTAATTCTACTCAAACTATTTCAGTAAATCATGGAGGGAATACTTTCAAACTCATCCTATCAAGACAAGCATTCCCCTGCTTTCAAAACCAGACAAAGACATAAGGAAATAAAACTATAGGCAAATTACTAGTGAACAAAGAAATATGTAAAAATCTTCAACAAAATACTAGCAAACTAGTTTAACAACACATTTAAAAGATCATTCATCTTGATCAAGTGGGATTATCCCAGGGATGCAAAGATGCTTCAACATATACAAATAAGCAAAAGTGATCCATGACATTGATAGAATAAAGAACAAAAGCCACATGATCATTTCACTAGGTTCTGACAAAGGATTAAACCAAATTCATTATCCCTTCATGATAAAAACATTCAACAAACTAGGTACAAAAGGAATATACTTCAAAACAATAAAGACGATGTAAAACCAACCACCTAAGCACCATATTAAATGTAAAAATTGGAAAGCTTTCTTCTAAGACCTGGAACAAGACAAAGGTTGCTGCTTTTGCCAGCTTCAGTGGCTCTGAGAAAACTGGATATGCATACACAGAAGAATGAAACTAGGCCTAGGACTTTCAAATCCTAGCCAGAGCAATTAGGTAAGAGAAATAAAAGGCATCCGGAAAGGAATAAATCAGATTGTCCTTGTTAATAGATAATATAATCTTACATTTACAAAGATCTAAAGGCTGACAAAAATTATCAGAACTAATAAGTTCAATAAAATTATATAATAGAAAATCAACATACACAAATTAGTAGCATTTTTATGTACTAACAGCAAACAATCTGAAAACAATAATTGAGGAAGCAATCTTACTTACAATAGCAACAAAAAATACTTAGGAAAAAGAGCTCTGCAATGAAAACTATAAAACAGTGATGAAAAATAATTGAGATGAACTTAAAAAGTGGAAATATATCCTATATTCATGGATCGAAAGAATCAACAGTGTTAAAATGTCCATATGCAAAAGGTTGCATACACATTCAATGCCATCCCTATAAAATGCCAAAGACATTCTTCACAGAAATAGAAAACACAATCTTAAAATATGTATGTCATTACAAAAGATCCAGAATAACCAAGGCAACTCTGAGCAAAGAGAATAAAGCTGGAGAAATCATATTACCTGATTTTTATACTGCAAAGCTATAATAACAAAAACATCATAATACTGGCATAAAAATAGACACATGGACCAATGAACAGAATAGAGATCCTAGAAATAAATTTGCATATTAATTGTTAACCCATTTTTGACAAAAGCACTAAGAATATATATTGGAAAGAGTCTCTTCAATAAATGACACTGGGAAAACGGGATATGCATATACAGAAGAATGAAACTCACCTTCTATCTCTCAACATATACCAAAGTAAACTCAAAATGATTTAAAAATTTAAATGTAAGCCCCCAAATTATAAAACTACCAAAAGAAAACTTTGGGAAAACACTTCAAGACATTGGTCTGGAAAAGATTTCTTGAGTAAAACCTCAAAGGAACAGGCAACCAAACAAAAATTGACAAAAGAATCACATCAAGCTAAAAGGCTTCTTCTACACAGCAAATGAAACAATCAACACAATGAAGAGACAATCTATACAATAGGAAAAAATATCTACAAGCTAATCATCTGACGAGGATTAATAACCAAAATATATAAGTAACTTAAACAACTCAGCAGCCAAAAAACCCCCAAATAATGTGATAAATATTGGACAAAAGATCTGAATATACGTTTCTCAAAAGAAGATACACAAAAGGCCAAGAGGTATGTAGAAAAAAAAGCTCAACATCACTAATCATCAGGGATATGCAAAGCAAAAACACAATCACCTTACCCCAGTTAGAATGACTAAATGCATATGGCATATGCATATCCAGTTTATCAAAGAGGCAAAAACAACAGATGCTGACAAGGATGTGAGAAAAAGAAACTCATACACTGTTGATGAAATTATAAATCGGTTCAGCCATTATGGAAAACAGTATGAAGGTTTATCAAAAAGCTAAATATGGAACCATCATATAAACTAGCATGCTTGCTGCTGGGTATACATTTAAAAGAAAGGAAGTATCTATATTAGAGAGATATCTGTACTCTAGTGTTTATTGTGGCACTATTCACAATAGCAAAGATATGGAACCAACCTAAGTTTTTATCAACAGATGACTAGATAAAGAAAATGTGGAATGTATATACAACAGAATAGTATTTCACTATAAAAAAGAATAAAATCCTTCCATTTGCAACAATATGGGTTGTACTGGAAGGCATTACGCTAAGTGAAGTAAGCCAAGCACAGAAATACAAATATCATATGTTCTAACTCAGATATGGGAACCAAAAACATGGTTCCATATCATGGAAATAGTAAATATAATTGTGGTTACCAGACGCTAGGAAGGTAGCAGAGAGGAAATATGAGTGGGTTGATCAAGGGGTACAAAAATATTGTTAGAAATTATAAGATCTAGTGTTCAGTAACACAACAGAGCAACATTATTTATTGTACATTTTAAAATAATTAAAAATGAAGATATTAAATATTTTCAACACAACATAATGATAAATGTTTGAGATCATGAATATCCCAACTACCCAGATTAGATCATTACAAATTGTATGCTTGTGTGAAAATATTCCATTGCCTTATAAATGTGTACAATGATTCGTCCCCATAAAAATTAAAAATTAAACATCAAAGGAAAGTGTATTTTCTTGAGTCAGATTCCTGCTCTGCTGTGATACTCTGAAGTTGGTGGCTTTGGAATACTGGGTGATAAGAGCTTTGAATGTATGGTTGCTGAGGCTTCATAGTTTGTGGAAATTGCTAAGTAATACCAAAGGAAGGTCAGGAAAAGGAGAAGCACAGATTTCCTGTAGTCAATGATATGCTGATAAATGTCTAAAAACTGAATTTTGGGGGAAAAAAACACTAGTTTGTAGCATTTGCTAATTTTCATTGTGTAAATGGACCCATAGGGGCAATTTCAAATTATCAACATGAAATAGTTTGATATAGGGTTCATAAGAGGTGAACACAAAATTGCATGTGAATCAGTAAAAGCTGGCTTAAGCACGCTGGTACTTAAAATTAATTCCAGATGAACCCAGTGATACATAGGAGTTTATAAGGTACCGTTTTTGGGTACACTCAGATATACATTATAAACATTTGTAGAAAATGAGTCAGTCTGAACAGTTTAGGTGTTTGGGCCATTGCAATTTTACCAAAACAACAACTGGACTTTGGGCCAAATCTCAGTCACATTTAATTTAATACCACTTGACATAAAATGTAGTTTGCAGTGTTCTGAACCAATCCTTTGGAATTTCAAGTCCCATCAGCTCTATTTTACTAAATGCATCTTGGATCCCTCCTGTCTGCTCATTAGTTCAACACTCTGTTCCAAGCACTATTCTTGTCACTGGGAATATAGTGATGAAAAAGACAGACAAGGTTACCATCCTTATCATTTATTGCTTCAACTATGGCAAACCTCCTGATTTGTTTCACTCTGTCTAGTGTCTCCATTCTATTTTAACACTGTGGCCAGACTGAAATTTATCCCAGACTACAAAAATGATGGCATCATTCTCCCAATGATATTCCACAAAATCTCTCAATGTTAACCCCTACCTATCATATAACAATATCAATCCCTATTCTTTCCTACCAGAGCCATGCTTAATCTCTTGTCACTTTCTGAACTTACATCAACTTCAGCTTTCTTGCCTTTGCATATGTCCTTTCTACCAGAAATATCTTTCCTACTTCACCCTAGAAAAAGAATAATCTCTAGTTATAGTTCAAGGTCCAGCAAAAAGATTACCTCCTCTATAAAACTTTCTTTGACTCTTCCCAGAAACGCTAAGTTTTCCTTTCCCCATCCCTGCATTGCCATAGCATCCTTGCAAAAGGCCTCTACATGTGACTACCTAGAGTGTGTAGTGCACAACCTTAAGGGTCTTTATTCAGAAAAGCTTGTATATTATGATAAAAGAGTCACATTAATAATGTATATAAATGGTGCCCCCCTGAAGCTTTGTAACACAGCAACCTTAATATTGTATTTTCCCAGGATGCCTCACTTACAGAACATACCTTAGATTGCCTGAAATTGAATTTTTGCTGAAATGACTTATTGAATCCAAACAAGTAGTGCTTACCAGTCAATATGAACATGTACTCTTAATGATGTCACCACTCAAGGTCATTGGGACTGATTTGCAACTAGACTATAATCTACACATATAAAATCTCTTAAAGTATTTTCAGTTATTAAAAATGATAATTTTTCAGTAGATTGTAGTTTTTTGTTTATATATATATATATTATATATATATATATATAATTGGCATGTTGTTAAACTATTCCTTGTGCCTAGATGTTTTTCATATAGCAACTGAGAATAGTCTCTAATAAAGCTTTGATTCACAATTAATTAGTACAGCAAAAGGTTTTGTTTTTGGCTTTGTCCTTTCAGTAAATTGTGATATGACACTTATTTTCATTTATTAATCACAGCTGCTTTCATGAAAAGAGCACTTGCCCTCAGAATAATTTAAAGCAAATGCAGGATAGTTTCATTTTTAAAACAAGAGAAACATGGTGCAAAGCAGGTGGCTTATGTTATGAACAAATTATATTTTCCATACATCTTAAGAAATCTTTCTTCAAGCAGCTTTCCCTTGTTCATAAGTTGATAAGCCTATAACAAAAGATAAATATGATGCAAAATTATGTAATACCATATTATATTATTCTTTGAGATGCAAATTTTTATACAATACCCTAAGACTATTCTATACTATATTATCAGATAATTATTCTAATCAAGGATATTAATTTGTTCTGTTGGAAAAAATATGGTAGTTTAGTGAATATTAATTTTTCAATGAGTTTTAATCTGATTTGAATATGTTTGACACATATAAATATTTTAAATCCATAGACTTTCTTGAGATGTGACTCATAACTTAATATACAATTAGCATTTTTTCTCAAATATGTTTTATATTTTGCTGTTATTTTTATTAAAACATGAATTTAAGATTTTGCCATTATAATTTCATTGCACCATATAATTTCAAGAAACATTTAGATACATGAAAAATTTTGTGTGGGTGTGAAGATATCTTTCAACTGAAGTGAACTAAAAATACCTTTGGAGATCTATAATTTTCCAAAAGATTTGAATAGTAATCACATAAGGATTTGTTATTTCATCCTAATTAAATGTATCATCATCTTACCAGACCATTGTTTTTCATATGTGTTTACTACATTCAGTGTACGGGAATTGTTCTAATATTTAGCATGATTATGTTTCAATTTATTCAGACAGGTTTAATGTTTAGAATATTACTGTTGGTTATTTTATACACCATTTACACCCTTCTTAGTGCAGACAGATGTAAGAAAACATCCATGTTAATGCAGCATACAAAACTGACAATAATTTGTATTCATACTGCATTAAATTAGAAAGACTGAACACTAAAACTTTATAAAATAAAATGTAACCATACCTTAAGAAATAGACAAATATGATTTAGTATTTAATTGATTTGAGGAAGGAGACCCTTATTCACCCTTAATCCTCTTAAGCATCTAAGACCACATCCCCCTAGCCTTTTCCATTGCATTTCAATAGGAGAGGTAAAAAGCTGGAAGAGGGGTGCCACCCTTAATTGCACTCCTATAGATCACAGGTATGGTATGGAGGAATCTTTCTGGAAGGCATTGTTTTTGCTTAAACACAATCAGATCCCCACCTAAGTCATGTACCCCATACCTACTTCAGGGATCAACACCTTTTCACATGTAACTTTTAAGATTGTGGGCCTTTAAAAGGTGACAGAATTTTCTCTTCGAGGAGCTCTGCTATTGGGGCATTCAGGTCCGCTGAGCTCCTGGCCGAATAAATCACCACTTCCTTCCCAGTTCAGTGTTCCAGGTTTGTTTACAGTCTTTCCTACTTCAGATTCATTTTTATCTCAATATTAATTACTTATAGAAAAATATAAAATATTATTAGCTTGAAATATAGCTTGATAAAATTGTCAACTTCTATTTTTTTTAAAAAACATTTATCCTGGGATTGCTGGTCTTGCCAAATATGGGTAAATTCATTCAGCAAGCTTTCATTGCATATCTTCCTGTGGAGCCATTCAGCAAGATCAGGTTCTACTGCTGAGGACGCTTCACAACATGCTAAAGTTACTGCTGGAATCTACACAACCAAGAGAAAATGCTGCAGTAGGAGGGTCTTCCACTGTGGCATCACCCAAAGGGGACTGGAAAAGGTATCGGAAATGTCAAGGTCCTTGACATTCATCTTCCTAATATCTGTCTGCTTATGTGATAAGATACTTGTTTCTTTTATCAAGAGTCCATCCAAGTTTGCCATACCAATTCTTTGGTCATTCCATTCAGCAATTTGAATTTAATGTCCCAGCTTTATTTCAATACGTCAGTAGAAAAACACAAATAACACTTCTGCATATCTATGATAGTAGGAGTATATAAATATTTATCACTTATCCCCCTCAAAAGAAGGACTTCCTTCTCTGTCATATGAAAATAAGTAAATCAATTCTCAACTTCCTTTTCAGGTGAGAGAAGTCACTGATAATTTTGTTCTCTAATTTCTTTAGTAACCTTGAGAAAATGACTGCAATTACCCATCACTCTTATTAGTGTGCCCATCTAATTGTTGATAAGAATTTCAATGTGACCTTGGGAGAATCTAACAAGTTCTATTGGAGCACAGAGACTTGTTCTGTGTCAGAGGTGAAAGGTGGGAAGGCTTTGGCTGGAACTGCCAGGTGATTGGCCTAACAGAAGCTGAAATTTTGGGAAGACTGCACCGATTTGAATGAGAAGAGCTGTACTTTCCTACAGTTTTGTAGGTCAGGCCCAATTTTAAACTAACAGCATGATATGTTTTGAAAATATTTGTCTGACATGGTATTTAGAAATGAGTTACCACAATATGGTGAGATTTTCCTTTACTCTGAATAGAATTTCCTACTAAAGAAGTATTTTGGATGAAAAATATATCCAATCTGTTAAGAGATTGCATATTTACACTTAGCCAGCAAATGTAAAACTGTGTGTGAAAAACAAGTGTCATTCAAACAGGCTTTCTAGGCAGAATAAGTGAGTTATATTTCAAAATCATTCACCTTAACGTTTCAACAGAAACATTTACCTCACAGAACGTTTGTTTACATATATTTAAATTTATCTCTGTATTTAACTTTAAGGATACATATTATTTGCTATAGCTATGAACCTAAATAAATGACAACATGATGAAACTCTATTAAACCTAGTGTTCTAGGGAAAAAGATAAAGTATAATCTCTTTTTAAAATATAATCTTTGGGCCACTCTCTATAAGACCTGTGAAAAATATCTTATTGCACATGTTACTAATTAATTAAAAAATCAATGATTCCACCAAAATAATTACATTTAACAGTAACAAATACTTGGGGATCCTTTCTCAATCAATCACTAGAGAGATAGACAGATAGATTTGTATGTATGCCTATGCATAGTTATTTGTGAATATGTATGTAATTTATATGTATATACATTTGCTTATATACACATTTACAAAGATATAAGCTCTGTGCTATGCACCCAACTGAAGTTATTTTGAATTCCACAAATCTTGTTGAAAATTAAATAAACTTATTTGATTATTTATACATTAGAAGACTTTTTTAAACCCACTGATACTGATTTATCATATTGATCAGAGCTAAATCCCATGGAAATTAAACATGTAAGTGGGAGCGGTGGTGAATGTAGATGTGAATGTGAGTGTATATGTAATCTTGGCAAATTTTATGATTCTTTCAAAATAGCACTTTGTCCCTACTATTGCTGTGTATCCATTGAGTAACAAAATGGGAAAACAGCAGATAACTATTGCTAAACTTAACCAAAACAACTTGGTATTTAAACAGAATAAGACATAAAGTAAGAATCAAAGACAGTGATATGGTTTGGATATGTGTCCTGCCCAAATCTCATGTTCAATTGTCATGTTTAGCATTGGAGGGGAGGCCTGGTCGGAGGTGACTGGATTATGGGGGCAGTTTCTCATGAATGGTTTAGCATCATTCACTTCGTGCTGTTCTCCTGATAGTTTTCATGAGATCTGGTTCTTTAAAAGTGTGTGGCACCTCCCTCCTGTTTCTCTCTTCCTCCTGCTGTGGCCATGGAAGTAATTAACATTTCCATACTCTCTTGCTGTGTGTGTGGTATTAGCTCTCTTGTCATTAGAACTGAATTTGGGCTGGAGGCCATGTTGTATCTGCAGGGTGATCACAAGAAATTCCTTTGCCTTCCAACATTTCATTATTCTAGAATTTTAAATAAGAGTTTTGGTAGGTATGTAAACATTAAACAGCTTTTGTCTGTGTCTTTATAATTTAAGTGATTGATTTATAATGACTATTTATTAAATTGATGATCTGATTTAATTCATAACTTGAAAAATGCACAGTTTTAAAATTATAATCCTTGTTTGCATCAAAAACTATCTTAATTTATTACTTCATTTCTGCAGCATTTGGCCCATGATATAGATGAATTGATGTATTCAGTTGGTCAGGTTTCAGCTTCATCTGCCTAGATCTATGTAGCAATTTTGAAAAATAATTATTAGACTAATATTTGTAAAGTCTCTACTATTTACAGAGTAATATGATATGTTTCTCAGTGATGCCATCCAATTATTTAACTCACCAAAAGTTTTCTATTACTTTTCCCATACAGAAATTTAAAAGTACAAAGCCAATTACGTAAGCAAGAGTGACAAGATGACCAGGTGTGTGAATTAGTATTTGTTATACACGTGATTATTTTAAACTAAGTGTGGTGTCTATTTATTCTTTGCAGATGACTGGCTTGATTAGCTCCTAATAAGTCTTTTGCCTGTAATGTCGTCTATTGAGATACTAAAGTGTGCTTACCTTCTTTTTCAAAGTTTCGAAGAGTAAGCCCACTGACAGATCCATTAATGTTTAAACTCATATGCATAAATTTAATCTCTTAAAAATGTTTCTAATTCATTTTATACACCCTGAGTTTAGTAATGCACTATTGGCTATAGTTCAATAACAAAAACGATGGATAAAAGATAAGACATAGTAAATGTGGCTATAAAATGTATTTTTGTAAAACTCAAATATAAAATGTGACACAAAAAGCATGTACAATAAAATAAATAATTTGAACCTCATCAAAAATTAAAAATATATGTGTGCTTCAGAATATACCATGAAGAAAATGAGATGACCCACAAAATTTGGGAAAATATTTGCAAACTATACATCTAATTACACTATATAAAGAACTCTTACAGTTCTTTGAACATTGAAAAGTAAAATAACCATATTATAAAATGGGGAAAATAAACATTTCTCCAAGGAAGATATATAAATTGCCAATAATGTTCAACATTATTAGTCATCAGGGAAATAAAAATTAAAACCACAATGAGATATCACTTTATATGCACAAGGATGGCTAGAATCAAATTCAGACATTAACACATATTGGACAGCATGTGAAGAAATCAAAACTCTTGTATGCTGCTAGAGAAAATGTAAAATGGTACAGTGACTTTGAAAAGTTGTCAGGCAGTTTCTCGAACAATTAAACGCAATGAGGCCGGGCGCAGTGGCTCACGCCTATAATTCCAGCACTTTGGGAGGCTGAGGTGGGTGGATCACCAGGTCAAGAGATCGAGACCATCCTGGTCAACATGGTGAAACCCCATCTCTACTAAAAATACAAAAATTAGCTGGGCCTGGTGGCGCACGCCTGGAGTCCCAGCTACTCCGGAGACTGAGGCGGGAGAATTGCTTGAACCCAGAAGGCGGAGGTTGAGGTGAGCTGAGATCGCGCCATTGCACTCCAGCCTGGGTAACAAGAGCGAAACTCAGTCTCAAAAACAAAACAAAACAAAACAAAACAAAAAAACAAAAACAAAACAAAACAAAACAAAAAAACCAATGAACCAGCAATTCCACTACTGCGCATATACCTTAAAGCACTGAATACAGTTCTTTAAGTCTAACAAAAGCTTACATGGAAATGTTTCTAGAAGCACTATTCACAATTTCCAAAGTGTGGAAATAGCCTAAATGTCCATTAACAGACCAATGGATAAACAAAATCTATACAATGTTTATTCATACAATGAAATATTTTTGGCCATTAAAAGACATGAAGTGGGGCCGGGCGCGGTGGCTCAAGCCTGTAATCCCAGCACTTTGGGAGGCCGAGGCGGGTGGATCACGAGGTCAAGAGATCGAGACCATCCTGGCCAACATGGTGAAACCCCGTCTTTACTAAAAATACAAAAAATTAGCTGGGCATGGTGGCGCATGCCTGTAATCCCAGCTACTCAGCAGGCTGAGGCAGGAGAATTGCCTGAACCCAGGAGGCGGAGGTTGTGGTGAGCCGAGATCGCGCCATTGCACTCCAGCCTGGGTAACAAGAGTGAAACTCCGCCTCAAAAAAAAAAAGACATGAAGTGACTGGGTGTGGTGGCTCACGTCTGTAATCTCGGCATTTTGGGAAGCCAAGGCGGGCAGATCACGTGAGGCCAGGGGTCCCAGACCACCATGGTCCATGTGGCAAAACCCTGTCTCTACTAAAAATACAAAAATTAACTTGGGCGTGGTGGCACATGCCTGCAATTCCAGCTACTCCTGCGGCTGAACCATGAGAATTGCCTGAACCCCGGGAGGCGGAGGTTGCAGTGAGCCGAGATTGCAACACTGCACCCCAGCCTGGGTGACAGAGTGAGACCCCATTTCAAAAAAAAAAAAAAAAAGAAGTGCTGACATAGGCTATAATTTATAGGAACCTTGAAAACGGTAAGTCAGGAAGTCAGTCACAAAAGGCTACATAGTATATAAATCCTTTCATATGAAATACTGAGAGTTGATGAATCAATAAACATAGAAATTAGATTAGTATTTACTTAAGACTGGAGGAAAGAGAAGGAAAAAAGGAAATAGCTAAAGTATCAGAAGTAAAGGAAGTTTCTTTCTGAGGTGATGAAAATCTGTGGTGATAAAACAATAACTGTGGTAATTGTTGAATGTATCTGTGAAAAGGCTAAAACTATTGTCCACTTTAAATGTGTGAACTGTATGATAAGTGAATTATCTTTTCATAAACTTGTTTCAAATTTTTAAAAATAAGAAATTGAAATCTAATCTTTTCATTTATTTATTTATTTATTTATTTATTTATTTTTGAGACAGGGTCTCACTTTGTGGCCTAGGCGGGAATACAGTGACACAATCATGGTTCATAGTAGCCTTGAACTCTTTGGCTCAAGCCTTCCCCCAACTTCACGATCTCTAATAGCTGGAACCACAGGTGTACACCAATATGCATGGCTAATTTTTTGTTGTTGTTCTTTTTGTTTTGTTTTGTTTTGTTTTGTTTTTGGAGTGATGAGGTCTCTCTGTGTTGCTCAGGCTGGTCTCAAGCTCCTGGCCTTAAGTAATCCTCCTACCTCAGCTCCCAAAGTGCTGGGGTTATTAGCCTGAGCCTCCATGCCTGGTCTTGGTCATTTTAAGTATTACTTTATGCTACTACCAAAGAAAAAAGGTAAAATGCAAAA
>NW_016107352.1:6876491-6880853 GCF_001604975.1 Cebus imitator | reverse complement strand
AAAAAAAAAAAAAAAAAAAAAAAAAAAAAAAAAAAAAAAAAAAAAACGAAAAACAAACATATCATCATTCCTTGCATATTTTGTGATAGCGCTCTGCTCCTCACTTTATAGGAAAAAGCTCAAAATTTTGTCATGGCTGCCACTTGCTGACCCCTCAATATTCATACTCCAGTTTGGCTTTAGGTAATGATCCAGTCACTGCACAGTCTCTGTTCTTAAGAGCATGCTGATCTCACTTCCAAATCCAAGGGGCAGTGATATCCTTGCCAGTGGTTTGCTCAGAAAGTCCATGCCTAAGCCAATCACTGTATAGTGCCCCATGTTTACTGAATTGGTAGAGAAATAGACTTCTAATCAAGTTTGGATTTGAAAAACACAGGAAGATTTTGTTGGATATTTACAGGAAAAAATTTTCCTCTCTTTAGACAAAGTAATTTGAAGAACTTTTGCACATTGTTTCAGGTGCATAGCGATTATCATAGCATAGCAATGTCTAAAAAAGCATACAGAGAACTGATTTGACTATACCTAATTCAGGATATTTTTTTCAATTAGATTGGGAAATAAATCATTTTAGTCATTCACACCAGCTTGAGTTCAATTTCCTTTTACATGCAGCTAAAAGCAAGAGTTTAGTTCCAACTTATTGTTTCTGTCCTCTGGGTATTCTCTACCATTAACCTCTAATTCTGCTCTGCTTAATGATATACTGTTCTTAACAAATTCTTTTCCTCAGACTGCTTTGGGCCCTAACCCATCCTGTCTAGCTGAGGAAGTTATCATTTCTCAGAGGAAAGTCACTCCCTTGAGAAGTATCCAAAAATACCTTTAATGATTATCTCCATGAGTTTTATCCCTGGATTATTTTGCCTTATCCTAGATATTTAATATGTATTGTAATTAACATGTGATTGAATTTAACCAATATTTCCAATGAAAAAAATCTAAACTAGCAAGGCTAGTTAATTATAGAATAATAAGTCATGGAGTGCTAAACATTTTAATAGAAAATATGAGAGAAAAGAGCATACTTTAAGAGGCTTGAATGTTTTATACATTTTTAACCAAGACCAACAATGTGTATACCTGTAAATATATAGCAATATTTCACATGTATGCCTTAGAGCTGGTGTTAGTAGAATACAATCTGCAGCCAAATCTGGCCACCACCTCTTTTTGTACTTCCTACAACCTAATGGATTTTAAAATTTCACGATTGAAAGTTAAATAAGAATATTTTTTAGACACATGAAAACTATAAATTTTTATTAGGACACAGCCATGCTCATTCACACTTCTGCAGTAGAGTTGAGCATTTTGACACAGGCCATATAGCCCACAAAACCTAAAATAATTCCTGTCTCTATCTTTACCATAAAAGTTTTCTGACCCTTCAGAGAAATATAAATTACAAGCCACAATTTCCCAAAAACTTCCATGAAGTGTTACATTATTTGGGGGTCTGCTATGTTTTGACCCAAATATCACTCAAGATGGTATTTTAGGAAAATTAGAAATCTCATCTGGACGTATGTCATTTACACCTTTGGAAAGAACCATACGTCTCATGGTATGCAGATAACATGGTTTAAGTATTAGGAATTTAGGGACTATACTGTTGCATTATTTGACTTTAGGGAGGAAAAAGAGGAAGTTGACTAAGTGGTGCTGATAGACCAGGCTGCAAGACCAAGTAATGGACACTGAGCCCCTTTTTCATCACAAGCCTTCCCCAAGAATCTAGATTGAAATTCAGGACTGTTATTAAACAGGACAAAGGTGTTTTGTTTTGGGGAAAAGCTAGGCTACCAGAACAGTACTACAAAGGCTAATTATCTAACAATCTGTTTTGAGCTACCTTACAAAAATATATGTTGCTGTATTTTTCCAGAGCTAACCGAGAGTGGAAATGATTGTGGAGTTTCCTTAAAAGACTGAGAAGCTATTTATCTAAAGGCTCATTAGTGATGTGCTCATTCTGCTCATTTAGATGTCATTCTCCAGAGTTCTTGGGTGATGCTCTTGTTGCTCATACTTAAAATTTCCAGCTTTATTTGAATTTTAGAGTAGGAGATCCCAAATACTATGACATGGGATTATCTTAAATTCTAAAGGATTATGAGGTGACTAGAAAGAGGCAGGAATCTATCATCACTGAAACACTCTTCTGTTATTCAAGGCAGACTCCAAATCTGTAAAAGTCAAGTTCAAGGAAGTCCATTTTCATCACCATTGATTTTCGCTGAAGGCAGACTGTTTTCACCTCATTGATTTTGATGTTGATTGAGTCATGTTCATCTGGTTGGCCAGTATTGGAAGCTTCTTCATTTTTGATGGGTTAATTTGCCTAGGATCACGGATCAGAGGACTTGATCTGGAGCAACTGTTACTTAATACTACCTCAGGCCTCATATTTAGAAACACAGAATGCTATTTAATTGGGTGGAATTTAGTTTCCTTAAGATTTTACCTAATTCCAAATACTTGTTTATTTACCTTTAATTACAAGATTCAGATCACATAGTATCCTTTATTCAAGTGACACTGAAAAGTTGTTTAAAACATACATATATGTTATTCATATAATTCATGTAAAAAGCAGGAATCTTACAGGGGAAAATGATTTCCACAAAAATATAATTTACAAAAGTCACAAAACTGTGATTGACCCATTAATGCCTGAAAATGAAAAGCAAATTCTAAAACCAAATAGGACTAACAATATTCAAAAGCCTGAACTCATGATTCTGTTTTCTGCAGTTATTATCACCCTGAAGCCAGTTTCTCTACTTACTGCATATATAACCCATCAAATGGAACCCTTCTGTCTAAACAGAACCTTCTATCTGTGAATATTAATATACAATCCACAGGAGAGCATCTGGCTTATATCTGAGATAATAATTATCTTTTTGTGGCACACTTATGAGTTTTCCTTTCATGAATTTTTATATTGGAACTTTTCATTATTCTGATAGTCTAGCTTTAGAAAAAACACCTGCTTTTTACACTCTTAGCAGAATCCTTCAAGATTTGATATTTAAAACCTCTAACTATTCTATATAAGATTCTTGATCCTTTGTCATGCCAGGAGAAACCATCCCATTTACCTTCCCTTTGTTTGTAGCTCTTTTACAGAAATACAAATCTCTAAGTGATTTTCAGTAAATGTTGATTAAGAAATTTTTTTAATAGAAATCTTCCACAACTAGCTTCTTGTCCTAAACAGAGTGAATAGCCTAGGTTCCCCATGGAAATATTTCTAAAATCTCTTTTGGTTCACACCATTTTGTATTGACACAAATAACACTGCTGCTTATGCTTTAAGCATGTGACATATAACAGTGGAAACATAAATTATTATTATTAGGTTAGTTTACCATCTACCTTGTATGTCAGAAATCTAAAATGTAAAACTTACTGTATGGGCTGAAAAAAATGACGTATTGAACAATATACTTCTGACACACTAGAACCTAGTCTCTAGTGGTCATATTAGATATTCAAGTGGACATTATGACATTTCCACAATGCTCAGAAAATCAAGACAATCGTTTCTATATTATATTATGCCAAATCTATAGGAAGCAACAGTTTTTTTAATATGTATTTTCGATTTACTTAAAAAGTTCATATGAACAGCTTCTATGTATATGCTTAGACATTTCTAAATTTTGGGAAGGGTAGAATCTTTGATTTTAGGCAGGTTACAATCCATGTATACAATGAAAGGCATGCAGACAAAAAAGTCAATGTATTAACATTATAAGAAGTAGCATAAGGTTATATGCAACTAATTCAGAATAAAAGCTTTAGGCTACTAATATTACTGGAGATGCTGGAGATGAGTCCAGTTAGGTCTTAGTCAAATACAATGTCTTTATTGTGGTATATACCATATATTATGATATATTTTAATATGGACATTGTATTTGACTCTGTATTGAGAAAACCACTGAAAGATTCTAAGCAGCTTTGTGTCACGACTTGATTTGCATTTAAAAAAATTTACTACCATTTCTATTAAGACAGCTGCATCATGGTGTACTTTAAAAAATTTAAAGTTGGCCAGGCGCAGTGGCTCACACCTGTAATCCCAGCTCTTTGGGAAGCTGAGGTGGGCGAATCACCTGAAGTCACGAATTTGAGACTAGCCTGACCAACAGAAAAAGTCCTCTCTCTACTAAAAATACAAAATTAGCCAGGCATGGTGGCACATGCCTATAATCCCAGATACTCAGAAGGTTGAGGGAGGAGAATCACTTGAACCTAGGAGGCAGAGGTTGCTGTGAGCTGAGATCACATCATTACGCTCCAGCCCAGGCAACAAGAGCAAAACTCAGTCTCAAAAAAAAAAAAAAA